>NC_069502.1:27164919-27459919 GCF_027579735.1 Bombina bombina
GTGCTCTTGCTAATGGATAACATTCTTATAGTGCTGCTATCTAGTGCTCTTGCTAATGGATAACATTCTTATATTGCTGCTATCTAGTGCTCTTGCTAATGGATAACATTCTTATAGTGCTGCTATAGAGTGCTCTTGCTAATGGATAACATTCTTATAGTGCTGCCATCTAGTGCTCTTGCTAATGGATAACATTCTTATATTGCTGCCCTCTAGTGCTCTTGCTAATGGATAACAATCTTATAGTGCTGCCCTCTAGTGCTCTTGCTAATGGATAACATTCTTATAGTGCTGCCATCTAGTGCTCTTGCTAATGGATAACATTCTTATATTGCTGCCCTCTAGTGCTGTTGCTAATGGATAATAATCGTATAGTGCTGCTATCTAGTGCTCTTGCTAATGGATAACATTCTTATAGTGCTGTCATCTAGTGCTCTTGCTAATGGATAACATTCTTATAGTGCTGCCCTCTAGTGCTCTTGCTAATGGATAACATTCTTATAGTGCTGCAATCTAGTGCCCTTGCTAATGGATAACATTCTTATAGTGCTGCCCTCTAGTGCTCTTGCTAATGGATAACATTCTTATAGTGCTGCTATCTAGTGCTCTTGCTAATGGATAACATTCTTATAGTGCTGCTATCTAGTGCTCTTGCTAATTGATAACATTCTTATAGTGCTGCCATCTATTGCTCTTGCTAATGGATAACATTCTTATAGTGCTGCCATATAGTGATCTTGCTAATGGATAACATTCTTATAGTGCTGCCATATAGTGCTCTTGCAAATGGATAACATTTGTATAGTGCTGCCATCTAGTACTCTTGCTAATGGATAAAATTCTTATAGTGCTGCCCTCTAGTGCTCTTGCAAATGGATAACATACTTATAATGCTGCCCTCTAGTGCTCTTGCTAATGGATAACATTCTTATAGTGCTGCCCTCTTGTGCTCTTGCTAATGGATAACATTCTTATAGTGCTGCCCTATAGTGCTCTTGCTAATGGATAACATTCTTATAGTGCTGCCCTCTAGTGCTCTTGCTAATGGATAACATTTTTATAATGCTGCCCTCTAGTGCTCTTGCTAATGGATAACATTTTTATAGTGCTCTTGCTAATGGATAACATTCTTATAGTGCTGCTATCTAGTGCTCTTGCTAATGGATAACATTCTTATAGTGCTGCCCTCTAGTGCTCTTGCAAATGGATAACATTCTTATAGTGCTGCCATCTAGTGCTCTTGCTAATGGATAACATTCTTATATTGCTGCCCTCTAGTGTCCTTGCTAATGGGTAACATTCTTATAGTGCTGCCCTCTAGTTCTTTTGCTAATAGGTAACATTTTTATAGTGCTGCCCTCTAGTGCTCTTGCTAATGGATAACATTCGTATAGTGCTGCCATCTAGTGCTCTTGCTAATGGATAACATTCTTATAGTGCTGCCCTCTAGTGCTCTTGCTAATGGGTAAAATTCTTATAGTGCTGCCATCTAGTGCTCTTGCAAATGGATAACATTCTTATAGTGCTGCCATCTAGTGCTCTTGCTAATAGATAACATTCTTATAGTGCTGCCCTCTAGTGCTCTTGCTAATGGGTAACATTCTTATAGTGCTGCCATCTAGTGCTCTTGCAAATGCATAACATTCTTATAGTGCTGCCATCTAGTGCTCTTGCTAATGGATAACATTCTTATAGTGCTGCCCTCTAGTGCTCTTGCTAATGGATAACATTCTTATAGTGCTGCCATCTAGTGCTCTTGCTAATGGATAACATTCTTATAGTGCTGCCATCTAGTACTCTTGCTAATGTATAACATTCTTATAGTGCTGCCCTCTAGTGCTCTTGCAAATGGATAACATTCTTATAGTGCTGCCATCTAGTGCTCTTGCAAATGGATAACATTCTTATAGTGCTGCTATCTAGTGCTCTTGCTAATGGATAACATTCTTATAGTGCTGCCCTCTAGTGCTCTTGCTAATGGATAACATTCTTATAGTGCTGCGCTCTAGTGCTCTTGCTAATGGATAACATTCTTATAGTGCTGCTATCTAGTGCTCTTGCTAATGGGTAACATTCTTATAGTGCTGCCATCTAGTGCTCTTGCTAATGGATAACATTCTTATAGTGCTGCCCTCTAGTGCTCTTGCTAATGGGTAACATTCTTATAGTGCTGCCATCTAGTGCTCTTGCAAATGGATAACATTCTTATAGTGCTGCCATCTAGTGCTCTTGCTAATGGATAACATTCTTGCAAAACTGCTGCCATATAGTGCTCCAGACTTGTGCATACTCCTGAGCTTACATCCCTGCTTTTCATTAATATATGCCAAGAGAATAAAGAAAAATATTATTAGAATTAATTAGAAACGTTTAAAATTGCTGATCTATCTAAATCATAAAAGAAACATTTTTGGTTTCATGTCCCTTTAACCAGAGCTTTTCTAGAATCCATACAATCTGTGGTGGCTGTGACTAAGCTGGTGGGGCGCTAGACCCTCCCCCTTAAGAAAGCTCCACCCTCACATGGTTAAAAAAGTTGCCAAACCCGCTGCTCCCTTTAAGCCGTTGTTTCTTTACACGGCTTTGATATCCAGGTTGAACATGCAAATGAAGAAATAGAGCGCAGAGAGATTCAAGTGCAATTTTATTAACTAACAATGACACGCAAAATATTATCTACTTACACTGAGTGTAAGAATTCAAGCCCATAAAATATAGCAATTTGGCTCATGGAAACGGCTCACACACCCAAAAAGATAGCTGTTATAAATCTCTCACAAACCGCCTAGACTCAGGGATTTCAAGACTTCTAGCAGAGTTGCGGTTGCAGTATTAGATAGGGCCAAATACGTTGTGCAGAATGTAATAGTATCACTCTGACAGTAGTGATTCAGCTGTATCACTACTGTCAGAGTGATACTATTACAATCTGCTACATTGTAGGCAGTTTGCAAGACACTTATAACAGCTATCTTTTTGGGCATGTGAGCAGTTTCCTTGAACCGTATTGCTATATTTTATGGGCTTGAATTCTTACACTCAGAGGCCTACTTATCAAGGCCTTCTTATAGTGCTGCCCTCTAGTGCTCTTGCTAATGGATAACATTCTTATGGTGCTGCCATCTAGTGCTCTTGCTAATGGATAACATTCTTATAGTGCTGCCCTCTAGTGCTCTTGCTAATGGGTAACATTCTTATAGTGCTGCCATCTAGTGCTCTTGCAAATGGATAACATTCTTATAGTGCTGCCATCTAGTGCTCTTGCTAATAGATAACATTCTTATAGTGCTGCCCTCTAGTGCTCTTGCTAATGGGTAACATTATTATAGTGCTGCCATCTAGTGCTCTTGCAAATGGATAACATTCTTATAGTGCTGCCATCTAGTGCTCTTGCTAATGGATAACATTCTTATAGTGCTGCCCTCTAGTGCTCTTGCTAATGGATAAAATTCTTAAAGTGCTGCCATCTAGTGCTCTTGCAAATGGATAACAATCTTATAGTGCTGCCATCTAGTGCTCTTGCTAATTGATAACATTCTTATAGTGCTGCCCTCTAGTGCTCTTGCAAATGGATAACATTCTTATAGTGCTGCCATCTAGTGCTCTTGCAAATGGATAACATTCTTATAGTGCTGCTATCTAGTGCTCTTGCTAATGGATAACATTCTTATAGTGCTGCCCTCTAATGCTCTTGCTAATTGATAACATTCTTATAGTGCTGCCCTCTAGTGCTCTTGCTAATGGATAACATTCTTATAGTGCTGCTATCTAGTGCTCTTGCTAATGGGTAACATTCTTATAGGGCTGCCCTCTAGTGCTCTTGCTAATGGGTAACATTCTTATAGTGCTGCCATCTAGTGCTCTTGCAAATGGATAACATTCTTATAGTGCTGCCCTCTAGTGCTCTTGCAAATGGATAACATTCTTATAGTGCTGCCATCTAGTGCTCTTGCAAATGGGTAACATTCTTATAGTGCTGCTATCTAGTGCTCTTGCAAATGGATAACATTCTTATAGTGCTGCCCTCTAGTGCTCTTGAAAATGGATAACATTCTTATAGTGCTGCCCTCTAGTGCTCTTGCAAATGGATAACATTCTTATAGTGCTGCCATCTAGTGCTCTTGCTAATGGATAACATTCTTATAGTGCTGCCATCTAGTGCTCTTGCAAATGGATAACATTCTTATAGTGCTGCCCTCTAGTGCTCTTGCAAATGGGTAACATTCTTATAGTGCTGCCATCTAGTGCTCTTGCAAATGGATAACATTCTTATAGTGCTGCCATCTAGTGCTCTTGCTAATGGATAACATTCTTGCAAAACTGCTGCCATATAGTGCTCCAGACTTGTGCATACTCCTGAGCTTACATCCCTGCTTTTTAAGAATATATGCCAAGAGAATAAATAAAAATATTATTAGAATTAATTAGAAACGTTTAAAATTGCTGCTCTATCTAAATCATAAAAGAAACATTTTTGGTTTCATGTCCCTTTAACCAGAGCTTTTCTAGAATCCATACAATCTGTGGTGGCTGTGACTAAGCTGGTGGGGCGCTAGACCCTCCCCCTTAAGAAAGCTCCACCCTCACATGGTTAAAAAAGTTGCCAAACCCGCTGCTCCCTTTGAGCCGTTGTTTCTTTACACGGCTTTGATATCCAGGTTGAACATGCAAATGAAGAAATAGAGCGCAGAGA
Organism: Bombina bombina; assembly: GCF_027579735.1. Taxonomy (NCBI): domain Eukaryota; kingdom Metazoa; phylum Chordata; class Amphibia; order Anura; family Bombinatoridae; genus Bombina; species Bombina bombina. The sequence goes on from NC_069502.1 coordinate 27,169,613, forward strand.
GGATTCAAGTGCAATTTTATTAACTAACAATGACACGCAAAATATTATCTACTTACACTGAGTGTAAGAATTCAAGCCCATAAAATATAGCAATACGGCTCATGGAAACGGCTCACACACCCAAAAAGATAGCTGTTATAAATCTCTCACAAACCGCCGCCGGACTTCTAGCAGAGTTGTGGTTGCAGTATTAGATAGGGCCAAATACGTTGTGGCAGAATGTAATAGTATCACTCTGACAGTACTGATTCATCTGTATCACTACTGTCAGAGTGATACTATTACAATCTGCCACCTTGTAGGCGGTTTGCAAGACACTTATAACAGCTATCTTTTTGGGCATGTGAGCAGTTTCCTTGAGCCGTATTGCTATATTTTATGGGCTTGAATTCTTACACTCAGAGGCCTACTTATCAAGCTGTCAACCGCAAATATGCTGGAATTCCGCAGCATAATTGTGGAGAGCTCGATTCCCCTTAGTTATCAAAGCCTACAGACCGGCAAAAGTTGAAATCTGTGATGTAACAAGAGATCCGCCAGTCTCAGTCCGACACAGATCGATGCTTACGTCACTACAGATGTTCCGAATGCAAATTCAGAATTATCTGACTACTTTTGCTAGTTAACAAATATCTACCAGGTACACTCGCCACTATTCTGGCCCAGCGTACCTGGTTTTCAACCCACCACCCTGGAGGCGGCAGATGTCATAGGAATCAATGGGACTCTGAAAGCAGTGAAAGCTTATGTTCGATGCTGCCAGATATCCCATTGATTTCTATGGGAGAATAAAAGTTATGTTTACACCTAACATGTACCCCTAGTCTAAACACCCCTAATCTGCCGCCCTGACACCGCCGCCACCAACATTATACTTATTAACCCCTAATCTACCGACCCGACACCGACACCACCTACATAAAGTTATTGACCCCTATCCCGCAGCTCCCGGAGCCCACCGCAACTAAATAAACCTATTAACTCCTAAACCGCCAGCCCCCCACATTGCCATAAACTAAATTAAACTAATTACCCGTAAACCTAACAACCCGCTAACTTTATATTAAATATTAACTCATCCCTATCTTATAATACATTTAAACTTACCTTTAAATTTAAATTAAACTATATCAAACTATTAATTAATCTACCCTAACTATAATACTACAATTTAATTAAACTATATTAAGCTATTAATTAATCTACCCTATTATACTACAATTAAATTAAACTATATTAAGCTATTAATTAATCTACCCTAACTATTATTCTAAAATTACATTAAACTATATTAAACTATAAATTAACCTACCCTAACTGTTATACTAAAATTAAATTAAACTACAAATTAAATTAACTATATTGCATATTTTAAAAACCTATCCCTGCTCAAATAATGTAAATCTACAATAAAAAATTAAAAATTTACAAAAAACTAACAACTAAGTTACACAAAATAACAAACACTAAGTTACAAAAAAAATAAACACTAAGGCCTAGATTTGGAGTTTGGCGGTAGCCGTCAAAACCAGCGTTAGAGGCTCCTAACGCTGGTTTTGGCCGCCCGCTGGTATTTGGAGTCAGTGATTAAAGGGTCTAACGCTCACTTTTCAGCCGCGACTTTTCCATACCGCAGATCCCCCTACGCCATTTGCGTATCCTATCTTTTCAATGGGATCTTTCTAACGCCGGTATTTAGAGTCGTTTCTGAAGTGAGCGTTAGAGCTCTAACGACAAAATTCCAGCCGCCTGAAAATAGCAGGAGTTAAGAGCTTTCTGGCTAACGCCGGTTCATAAAGCTCTTAACTACTGTACCCTAAAGTACACTAACACCCATAAACTACCTATGTACCCCTAAACCGAGCTCCCCCCACATCAGATTGAGCTCGCATTCTATTGGCTGTTCCGATCAGCCAATAGAATGCGAGCTCAATCTGATTGGCTGATTGGATCAGCCAATCGGATTGAACTTGATTCTGATTGGCTGATTCCATCAGCCAATCAGAAAATTCCTACCTTAATTCCGATTGGCTGATAGAATCCTATCAGCCAATCGGAATTCGAGGGACGCCATCTTGGATGACGTCCCTTAAAGGAACCGTCATTAGTCGGGAGACAACGGAAGAAGAGGATGGATCCGCGTCGCCTGCTTCAAGATGGACCCGCTCCGCACCGGATGGAAGAAGATCGAAGATGCCGCTTGGAGAAGATGTTTGCCGGTCCGGATGTCCTCTTCTTGCCGGATAGGAGGAAGACTTTGGAGCCTCTTCTGGACCTCTTCAGCACCGGATGATGGATCACCAACCCCCGCTTGGGTTGGATGAAGATGTTGGAGCCAGGACGGATCGGTGAACCTGGTATGGTGAAGACAAGGTAGGAAGATCTTCAGGGGCTTAGTGTTAGGTTTATTTAAGGGGGTTTGGGTTAGATTAGGGGTATGTGGGTGGTGGGTTGTAATGTTGGGGGGGGGTATTGTATGTTTTTTTTTACAGGCAAAAGAGCTGAAATTCTTGGGGCATGCCCCGCAAAGGGCCCTGTTCAGGGCTGGTAAGGTAAAAGAGCTTGTAACTTTTTTAATTTAGAATAGGGTAGGGAATTTTTTATTTTGGGGGGCTTTGTTATTTTATTAGGGGGCTTAGAGTAGGTGTAATTAGTTTAAAATTGTTGTAATATTTTTCTTATGTTTGTAAATATTTTTTTATTTTTTGTAACTTAGTTCTTTTTTATTTTTTGTACTTTAGCTAGTTTATTTAATTGTATTTATTTGTAGCAATTGTGTTTAATTAATTTATTGATAGTGTAGTGTTAGGTTAATTGTAGGTAATTGTAGGTAGTTTATTTAATTATTTTATTGATAGGGTAGTGTTAGGTTTAATTATATCTTAGGTTAGGATTTATTTTACAGGTAAATTTGTTATTATTTTAACTAGGTAACTATTAAATAGTTCTTAACTATTTAATAGCTATTGTACCTGGTTAAAATAATTACAAAGTTGCCTGTAAAATAAATATTAATCCTAAAATAGCTACAATGTAATTATAATTTATATTGTAGCTATATTAGGATTTATTTTACAGGTAAGTATTTAGCTTTAAATAGGAATCATTTATTTAATAAGAGTTAATTAATTTCGTTAGATGTAAATTATATTTAAGTTATGGGGGTGTTAGTGTTAGGGTTAGACTTAGCGTTAGGGGTTAATACATTTATTAGAATAGCGGTGAGCTCCGCTCGGAAGATTAGGGGTTAATAATTGAAGGTAGGTGTCGGCGATGTTAGGGAGGGCAGATTAGGGGTTAATACTATTTATGATAGGGTTAGTGAGGCGGATTAGGGGTTAATAACTTTATTATAGTAGCGCTCAGGTCCGCTCGGCAGATTAGGGGTTAATAAGTGTAGGCAGGTGTCGGCGACGTTGAGGGGGGCAGATTAGGGGTGTTAGTGTTAGGGTTAGACTTAGCGTTAGGGGTTAATACATTTATTAGAATAGCGGTGAGCTCCGCTCGGAAGATTAGGGGTTAATAATTGAAGGTAGGTGTCGGCGATGTTAGGGAGGGCAGATTAGGGGTTAATACTATTTATGATAGGGTTAGTGAGGCGGATTAGGGGTTAATAACTTTATTATAGTAGCGCTCAGGTCCGCTCGGCAGATTAGGGGTTAATAAGTGTAGGCAGGTGTCGGCGACGTTGAGGGGGGCAGATTAGGGGTTAATAAATATAATATAGGGGTCGGCGATGTTAGGGCAGCAGATTAGGGGTACATAGGGATAACGTAGGTTGCGGCGGTTTACGGAGCGGCAGATTAGGGGTTAAAAAAAATATGCAGGGGTCAGCGATAGCGGGGGCGGCAGATTAGGGGTTAATAAGTGTAAGGTTAGGGGTGTTTAGACTCGGGGTACATGTTAGAGTGTTAGGTGCAGACGTAGGAAATGTTTCCCCATAGGAAACAATGGGGCTGCGTTAGGAGCTGAACGCTGCTTTTTTGCAGGTGTTTTTTTTTCAGCTCAAACAGTCCCATTGTTTCCTATGGGGGAATCGTGCACGAGCACGTTTTTGAGGCTGGCCGCGTCCGTAAGCAACTCTGGTATCGAGAGTTGCATTTGCGGTAAAAATGCTCTACGCTCCTTTTTTGGAGCCTAACGCAGCATTTGTTTGAACTCTCGATACCAGAGTTAATTTTATGGTGCGGCCAGAAAAAAGCCCGCGGAGCGTTAACAGCCCTTTTACCGCCAAACTCCAAATCTAGGCCTAAGTTACACAAAATAAAAAAGAAACTAATTACACCTAATCTAAGAGCCCTATGAAAATAAAAAAGCCCCCCCAAATAAAAAAATACCCTAACCTACAATAAACCACAAATAGCATTTAAAATGGCCTTTTATAGGGCATTGCCCCAAAGAAATCAGCTATTTTACCTGTAAAAAAAAAAAAAATTCAAATACTCCCCCAACAGTAAAACCCACCACCCACACAACCAACCCCCCAAATAAAACCCTAACTAAAAAAAACTAAGCTCCCCATTGCCCTGAAAAGGGCATTTGGATGGGCATTGCCCTTAAAAGGGCTTTTAGCTCTATTGCTGCCCAAACCCTAATCTAAAACTAAAACCCACCCAATAAACCATTGAAAAAAAACTAACACTAACCCCTGAAGATCCACTTACAGTTTTGAAGATCCGAGTTCCATCCTCAAAGAAGCCGGCAGAAGTCTTCATCCAAGCGACCGAAGTCTTCATCCAAGCCCGCAGAAGTCTTCACCCAGGCGGCATCTTCTATCTTCATCCATCCGGCGCGGAGCGGCTCCATCTTCAAGACATCCGACGAGGAGCATCCTCTCTGTTCAACATCTTCTTGAACAATGAATGTTCCTTTAAATGACTTCATCCAAGATGGCATCCCTTAGATTCCGATTGGCTGATAGAATTCTATTACCCAATCGGAATTAAGGTTGTTGCAATCAGCCAATAGGATTGAGCTTTCATCCTATTGGCTGATCCAATCAGCCAATAGGATTGAGCTCACATTCTATTGGCTATAGAATGCAAGCTTAATAGCAAATAGAATGGAAGGGATATCCCCACAATGAGGATTCATGGGAACCTTCATCTAACATTCATGCACGCCGTCTTGTGACACTTTTTCATCAACGACATCCTGACAGGCCGTGTCCTTGAACACCGTTGGCGTTCCTTCATGGGGGGGACCTGTCACGCTACTGTCTCTTTAACAAGGGGCATGGTTCTCTTTCCTTGTGCTGCTTATTTAAACACGCCCCAGGTAACATATTGTTGCTTGTTAATGTTTTGTGTTACAGGTATTGTAGCACATGCTGGAAGCCACTATTTGAACTAAGTATATATATTTCAGTAAACAGCTTATTTTCAAAGCTTACGTTAATTTTTTGTGCTGCAGTAACCTTTCAGCTCTTGTCAAAGCTTCTCCTGCCTTCCGTGCAGCACCTCTTTTCAATCACCGCATCAGCTGCTGAACCTCCAGGAAAACACTCCCCAAACACCAACGTGATCCACGCTGTCGGATCAGCGTTAACAAACAACTCCGCCATCACATTGTGTCATCTTGACCGGACAGACTCTCCTGCAGCCAGCACGAGTGTCTGTGTGAATCTCTGTAGCGCAATCTGCTACGACTACTTAAAGTAAGTCTCTCTCGTATTTAACAATTAGAGTGAACTGAATCTAGCACACGCATCATGTTCCTGTATGTCTGACCGGCTAATCATTCAGTGCTGTAACCTAGCTCAGCTTGTAATCCTAACACTAGAGTAGAAAATCCAGTGTAATCATAATCTTATTCTAACGTTTGTAACTTATATTAACAGGTAGAGCCTATCTTTCGCTTTTCTGCTAATCATACTGATTCCTCACTACAGTATCCTTAAATATTCTAGTATTGTCATAACAATTGTTGTAAATTTAACTCCTTGTTGCGCTTAGTATTGCATAATACTTCTTTCCATGCAGTTGCTGATACTAACACTAGTTAACATATTAACTGCCTATAAATGCTACTGGTATAACAAATTGTATTTGGTAACATTTGCTGGCAACAAATTAAACATTATAACTACAAACCTTCACTCTGAAAAAACAGATCCAAATCAAGTTTCCAAGCAGTACAGTCAGGGAACAGGCTGAGTAGACTGAATGTAAGGGCATATACTGAGTAGACTGAATGTAAGGGCAATGACTGAGTAGACTCAATGTCAGGGCAAAGACTGAGTAGACTCAATGTCAGGGCAAAGACTGACTAGAGTCAATGTCAGGGCACAGACTGAGTAGACTCAATGTCAGGGCAAAGACTGAGTAGAGTCAATGTCAGGGCACAGACTGAGTAGACTCAATGTCAGGGCAAAGACTGAGTAAACACAATGTCAGGGTGCAAACTGAGTATACTCAATGCCAGGGTACCGACTGAGTATACTCAATGCCAGGGCACAGACTGAGTAGACTCAATGTCAGGGAACAGACTGAGTAGACTCAATGTCAGGACAAAGTAGACTGAGTAGACTCAATGTTATTGCACAGACTGAGTAGACTCAATGTCAGGGTATAGACTAAGTAGACTCAATGTCAGGACACAGACTGAGTAGACTCAATGTCAGGGCAAAGTAGACTGAGTAGACTCAATGTTATTGCACAGACTGAGTAGACTCAATGTCAGGGCACAGACTGAGTAGACTCAATGTCAGGGCAAACACTGAGTAGACTTAATGTCAGGGCATAGACTGAGCAGACTCAGTGTAAGGGCAAAGACTAAGTAAACTCAATGTCAGGGCACAAACTGAGTAGACTCAATGTCAGGGCACAGACTGAGTAGACTCATTGTAAGGGCACAGACTGAGTAGACTCTATGTAAGGGCAAAGACTGAGCAGACTCAATGTCAGGGCACAGACTGAGCAGACTCAATGTCAGGGCACAGACTGAGTAGACTCAATGTCAGGGCACAGACTGAGTAGACTCAATGTCAGGGCACAGACTGAGTAGACTCAATGTCAGGGCACAGACTGAATAGACTCAATGTAATGGCAAAGACTAATTAGCAAGGCAGGTTTAAAAACGTCTGTGCTAGATTACAAGTGGCGCACTAAGAATAAAAATAAAAACGTATAAAACTATCACGCCAATATTAACTTGTGTGCATATTACAAGGGGAAAGTTAACACAACCACACACTAAATTTGCACTCAGCGGGTTAGTGCAACTGAAGACCTTGGAAAAAAAGTCTTAGGGCTAAAAAAAATGACTTTAAACACAACATAAATACATCAAATGTAACAGCTACAGACGTATAAACCAGTGCTAATTCCGTTGACTAAAACTAAATTAAAATTTGCTGTCAAAATTAACACTTTATGCAAGGTGTTATAATCAATCAATCCATATGTAATTAGTGCTCTTTTTTAAAAAAAAAAGCAAGACTATCTTCTTGTTTTTTTTAAGAATTTTGCGGCTAGTATGCGAGTTTTGCGTTTTACTGAAAAAGCCGCGTTATCACATTATAACGCTGCTTTTTCACTACCGCTGGTATTATGAGTCTTGCAGATTTAGGGGCACCACACACTTTTTTGGCCTTACCGCAAATCAACTTACGCAAATTGTGTATAGTCTTTTTTCAATGGGACTCACGCTGGTATTACGAGATTGTCCTGGGAGGCCAAAAAGTGAGCGGGTCCACCCTATACCGTCAAGATTCCTACTGCATTTTAAAATCAGTAGTTATAAGTTGTTGTTTTTTTTAATTTTATTTATTTATAGTTCAACAGTATAACAAAATTGTCAAGACAAAAACAACACATGTTATTAACGCAGAAATAAATTACATTAGATTCAGATTTTTCTGTTGCATTAACATAGTGGAATTGCTCATAGAAATAATAAATTGATTTTTCTCTTAACAAAATTTCAACAAAAAATAAACAAATGCAAATAATAAAAATAAAAAAAAACTCACAGTGAGAGATCTGGGTTTAAAACACCCTCTTTAAACACTGAGCTTTAAAACTTATCGAGGACCAAGCACTCTCCTCTTGGTGTATTCTTATACTGTTGACTGTTTTATTAAATTTTATAAAACCGGACAGACAAACACACAATGAAAAAAAAAAGAAAAGAAATAAAGTACCCCCTCCCTCCTCAATTTCTTATCTTGTTACCTCTTTATTTAGGAAATTTGTTGTTTATAATTGCTGTTTCAAGAAAGGTGGTCCCCCTAAATGGTGCAATAAGCTGTCTCTGACTTCCTTCTGAGAGATCTAAAATTATATTTTTCCATTTTTTTTAAAAACCTATTTATAAGAGCTTCAGAACTAACCGAAATATCCATCTGTTCCAGAATAATTTGATTATATAATTTTTGTTTAAGTTTTCTCAGACTGGGAGCTTTATTAGACTTCCAATATTATAGAATCAGCCGTCTGCTTGTTATAATTATACTATTTAACTGGCGTACGTTCTTAAAAGGGTATCCTTCCTTAGCAAAGAAGAAAATCATTTCTTCTGATATTTGTATATTAGTAACATTAATTCTATTAAACCAAACATTGACCTAGCGCCAAAATCTTTTGATCTTGGTACATTCCCAGAAATACTGGTGCAACTCTGCTCTTAACCTCTTACATTTAGGACAGTGTATTCCTATTGCTGACCATCTAGTCTTTACGGCCGGGGTGGTGTAGGCTTTGTTAATAAGTTTTGTATGAGTTTCTCTCCAGGAAGTAGATATTGTTGCTACATCTAATTAAAACTTTCCTTAATTCTTTCCGGATAAGTTTGCCAGTTATTCGCTAGAATGTATAAGTTTCTTATGCCCAATGAAGATATAACTATCTTATAAAATAGCCAAATTGCGTATTTCCCGGACTTAAATCATTTTTAAGACCGGCTCTAGGATATCCAATGTTCCTTCTATCAAGTTATTAGATATTAATTGTTGCAGATAGTGACGCACTTGTAGATATGCATAGAATTCATTATTTATTAATCCAAATTCCTGTTTTAATGTTTCAAAGCTTTTACAGTTTCTTGTAGTTTGGTCCAACAACTGGTGTACATTTTTAAGCCCTTTCAATGACCACTCATTAAAAATTTTAGAATTTAATGCTGGTATAAAACCGGGGTTGCCTATCAAGGGTAGATATTTTGAATATAAAAAATCAGAATCCAAGAGCTTAGTTAGTTTATTCCATGCTACTATTACGTTATGTATTATTTAGCTTAGTTAGTTTATTCCATGCTACTATTACGTTATGTATTATTTAGCTTAGTTAGTTTATTCCATGCTACTATTACGTTATGTATTATTTAGCTTAGTTAGTTTATTCCATGCTACTATTACGTTATGTATTATTTAGCTTAGTTAGTTTATTCCATGCTACTATTACGTTATGTATTATTTAGCTTAGTTAGTTTATTCCATGCTACTATTACGTTATGTATTATTTAGCTTAGTTAGTTTATTCCATGCTACTATTATGTTATGTATTATTTAGCTTAGTTAGTTTATTCCATGCTACTATTACGTTATGTATTATTTAGCTTAGTTAGTTTATTCCATGCTACTATTACATTATGTATTATTTAGCTTAGTTAGTTTATTCCATGCTACTATTACGTTATGTATTATTTAGCTTAGTTAGTTTATTCCATGCTACTATACTATTACGTTTTGTATTATTTAGCTTAGTTAGTTTATTCCATGCTACTATTACATTATGTATTATTTAGCTTAGTTAGTTTATTCCATGCTACTATACTATTACGTTTTGTATTATTTAGCTTAGTTAGTTTATTCCATGCTACTATTACATTATGTATTATTTAGCTTAGTTAGTTTATTTCATGCTACTATTACGTTATGTATTATTTAGCTTAGTTAGTTTATTCCATGCTACTATTACGTTATGTATTATTTAGCTTAGTTAGTTTATTCCATGCTACTATTACGTTATGTATTATTTAGCTTAGTTAGTTTATTCCATGCTACTATTACATTATGTATTATTTAGCTTAGTTAGTTTATTCCATGCTACAATTACATTATGTATTATTTAGCTTAGTTAGTTTATTCCATGCTACTATTACGTTATGTATTATTTAGCTTAGTTAGTTTATTCCATGCTACTATTACATTATGTATTATTTAGCTTAGTTAGTTTATTCCATGCTACTATTACGTTATGTATTATTTAGCTTAGTTAGTTTATTCCATGCTACTATTACGTTATGTATTATTTAGCTTAGTTAGTTTATTCCATGCTACTATTACATTATGTATTATTTAGCTTAGTTAGTTTATTCCATGCTACTATTACGTTATGTATTATTTAGCTTAGTTAGTTTATTCCATGCTACTATTACGTTATGTATTATTTAGCTTAGTTAGTTTATTCCATGCTACTATTACGTTATGTATTATTTAGCTTAGTTAGTTTATTTCATGCTACTATTACGTTATGTATTATTTTTAATTGCTTTATTTTTGTAGGAGATTTATCAGCATGTTTAAATGTAGTAAAGCTAAGGAGAGTTAAGCAAAATGTTTCCTCTATTTCTATTGAGGAGGAGTAATAATTTGCTCTTACTATCCAGTCCAGTGCTATTTTACCAACACAAATTAGGTTATATATCTCAATGATAGCTCTGCTTTTCCTCCCCATAAAAATGTCGTCACCATTTGATTATATGCCTTTAAATCTTTTCTCTTAACAAAAATAGGAAGGTTTTGCATGAGATATAAGTGTCGGGAATAGTAACATTTTTATTAAATTCATTTTGCCCATTTTTCTAGATCATGCTTGATTTTTAGGAAAACGGGAAGATAATTCAAATCACACCATTCTTCCCAGTTTATAGAAAATTGAATTCCAAGATAGGTAAATGTATCTTTAGTCTCCTTAAATGGGATAGACTTTAGAGAATCTTTATTTTTATTAAGCCAAAAGATTTCAGTTTCCTGCGTATTTGTCTTATAGCCCATAAAGCTACCAAAGTCCTGTAAACTCTGTGATAACAGAGGAATATTTTTCTTAGTATCCGAAAGTAAGACTAATAAATCATCTGCATAAAGAAGTGTTATTATTTTTTTCCAAAATAGGTTTATTATTTTGGGGGGGCTTTTTTATTTTGATAGGGCTATTAAATTAGGTGTAATTAGTTTAAAGATCTTGTAATTTGTTTTTATTTTCTGTAATTTAGAGTTTTTTTTTTTGGTAATTTAGTTTATTTTATTGAATTTAGTTAATTGTATTTATTTTAGGTAATTGCATTTAATTGTAGGGTTAGGTTAGGTGTTAGTGTAACTTAGGTTAGGTGATATTTTACAGGTCAATTTGTTTTTATTTTAACTAGGAAGTTATTAAATAGTTAATAACTATTTAGTAACTATTCTACCTAGTTAAAATAAATACAAAATTGCCTGTGAAATAGAAATAAAACCTAAGATAGCTACAATGTAACTATTAGTTATATTGTAGCTATCTTAGGGTTTATTTTATAGGTAAGTATTTCGTTTTAAATAGGAATTATTTAGTTATTAATAGTAAGTTTTATTTAGATTTGTTTTAATTATATTTAAGCAAGGGGGAGTTAGGGTTAGACTTAGATTTAGGGGTTAATAAATTTAGTATATTGTCGGCGACGTTGGGGGTGACAGATTAGGGGTTAATAAAGGTAGGTAGGTGGCAGCGATGTTAGGGACGGCAGATTAGGGGTCACTAATATTTAACTAATGTTTGCGAGGCGGGAGTGCGGCGGTTTAGGGGTTAATATGTTTATTCTAGTGGCAGCAACGTTGGGGGCGGCAGATTAGGGGTTAATACGTATAATGTAGGTGATGTCCGGAGCGGCAGATTAGGGGTTAAAAAGTGTAAGATTAGGGGTGTTTAGACTCGGGGTTCATGTTAGGGTGTTAGGTGTAAACATAAAATGTGTTTCCCCATAGGAATCAATGGGGCTGCGTTACTTAGCTTTATGCTGCTTTTTTGCAGGTGTTAGACTTTTTTTCAGCCGGCTCTCCCCATTGATGTCTATGGGGAAATCGTGAATGAGCACGTACAACCAGCTCACCGCTGACTTAAGCAGCACTGGTATTGGAGTGCGGTATGGAGCACAATTTTGCTCTACGCTCACTTCTTGCCTTTTAACGCCGGGTTTGTAAAAACCTGTAATACCAGCGCTGTAGGTAAGTGAGCAGTGAGAATAACGTGCAAGTAAACACCGCACCCCTCATAACGCAAAACTCGTAATCTGGCCATTGGTTTTATTTCATTTCAAGATAAATAAAGACATGGGGGCATATTTATCAAGCTCCGAATGCAGGCTCGCCAGAAACAGCATTTATGAAGCAGCGGTCATAAAGACCGCTGCTCCATAAAGTGTCCGCCTGCTCTGAGCAGGTGGACAGACATTGCCGGAAATCGACCCGATCGAGTACGATCGGGTTGATTGACAACCCCTGCTGGCGGCCCATTGGCCGCGAGTCTGCAGGGGGCGGCGTTGCACCAGCAGCTCTTGTAAGCTCCTGGTGCAATGCTGAATACGGTGAGCGCATTGCTTGCCGTATTCAGCAAGGTCTGTCGGACCTGATCCGCACTGTCGGATAAATATGCCCCATGTTATGTACCACAACAGTTAAATCTGCTCAAACCTTAATACCATGAATGAAAACAGGTTAATGAACCTTTACTCCAGGAGTATATAATGAGTTTGGAAGTTCTAAAGAAATGTTTAGTAAAAATGCTTATTATGCATTACAGTTTAACTAAACTAGTTATATTGGTCGACTAAAACTAAAACAGTTCAGATACCTAAATTATGACTTAAACTAAAAAAAGGCATTTTAGTCAAAAGAATATGACTAAAACTAAATCAAAATTTGCTAGGGACAGTCAAATCCAAAATGTGTTTTTTTTTATGATTAAAATAGGGCATGTAATTTTAAACAAACTCCCAATTTACTTTTATTATCAATTTTGCTTTGTTCTCTTGATATTCTTAGTTAAAAGCTAAACATAATAGGTTCATTTGCTAATTTCTTAAACCTTGAAGACTGCCTCTGATCTGAATGCATTTTGACCACTAGAGGGCATTAGTGTTTCATATAGATAACATTGAGCTCATGCACATGAAGTGACCTAGGAGTGCTAAAATGCAAGTCTGTCAAAAGAACTGAAATAAGGGGGCAGTCAGCAGAAGCTTAGATACAAGGTAATTACAGAGGTAAAATGAGTATTATTATATCAGTGTTGTTTATGCAAAGCTAGGGAATTGGGTAATAAAGCGATTATCTTTCTTTTTAAACAACACAAATTCTGGTGTTGATTGTCCCATAAACACTAGTATGCACTCTATCTATTAAAAATATTCTTATATATATTACAAGGGTTAAAAGATATATGACAAGCTTTTTAAATGGTAAGATCTGTAATGTATATTTACATACATATACATGTATATATGTGTATTTATGTGTTTATATGTGAATGCATGTATATACATACATATATATATACACACACACACACAAATATATATATATATATATATAAGCACAGGATAGCGTACTCCCACTCGCCAAAAGTTCCAAGACCAGGGTGCATAAATCTTCAAATAGAATACTAGGAATAGGCACTCACTGGATTTAAACCACAACACACTTTATTATGTAGTGACGTTTTGGGAGTGAATGCCCCAAAACGTCATTACATAATAAAATGTGTTGCGGTTTAAATCCAGCGAGTGCATATTCCTAGTATTCTATATATATATTTGAAGCCCTTTCCACTCAAATACCTGAATACAATAACATTTATTTTATTATTCAATAATAAATAATAATTTAATTTTAATATGTAATAGTGTGTTTAACTGTGTATTTACTGTAAATAGCCTACATTTCAATGTTCTTCACATAGGGGAATATTTTCTATGTATTTTTATATGTATACAGTATACATACAGTATATATAATGACAGTTTTTTTCCAGTTTGCACTCTTCATTGAAGTCTATGGAAAGAAGAAGTTAGTAGGGTCACAATATCAGGAGTGTCGTTGTGTGCAAACATTTTACTTTAAACTTGTAATATGCCAGCTAACCCACACACATTAAGTTTACTTCCAGCGCTGCTTGCACATGAATAAAATCTCTAAAAAGCACCCCACTTGTAATTGGGCCGTCATTACCAGCAGCCGGCAGGAGGTGGAGTCAGAGAGCATGAGATGGAAACCCGGGAAACCAACAGGAAAGCATCAGTAACTAAAGCCCTCTGGTGACTCAGGGTAAAGTCTGGGGTTACAACATCACGGTCTAAAGATTAAGAGCCAATGGGTGCATGAAATAAACTATTTTTAAAGACATATATGCTTTGTATAACATTATATGAATGTGGAACTATACAATTTAAAATGTAATTATCTTTCTGTTTTAATACTTAGATTATAAATTACTTGAGAAAACTTCACTTTATGACACCAGGAGGTGAAGAAGTGTATTTTGATGAAAAGGGAAGCGCTTTTGCTAAATTTGATATTCTAAATAACGTTGTTCTATCAGACATGAATATAAGGAAGATTATAGTTGGAAATATTTACTTATCTGCAAAACAAGAACTTCAAATCAGCATCAACGACAGTGCCATTAAGTGGGGCCCAAACTTTAAAATGGTATGAACAAAAAACTGTATAATTTCCTTTGTTATGAATCAGTTGTCACATGACCCTACAACAAGCAAAACCAATGACCATCTGAATCATATGAATCAGTTGTCACATGACCCTACAACATGCAAAACCAATGACCATCTGAATCATATGAATCAGTTGTCACATGACCCTACAACAAGCAAAACCAATGACCATCTGAATCATATGAATCAGTTGTCACATGACCCTACAACAAGCAAAACCAATGGCCATCTGAATCATATGAATCAGTTGTCACATGACCCTACAACAAGCAAAACCAATGGCCATCTGAATCAGTTGTCACATAACCCTACAAAATGCAAAACCAATGACCATCTGAATCATATGAATCAGTTGTCACATGACCCTACAACAAGCAAAACCAATGGCCATCTGAATCATATGAATCAGTTGTCACATGACCCTTACAACAAGCAAAACCAATGGCCATCTGAATCATATGAATCAGTTGTCACATGACCCTACAAAATGCAAAACCAATGACCATCTGAATCATATGAATCAGTTGTTACATGACCCTACAACAAGCAAAACCAATGACCATCTGAATCATATGAATCAGTTGTCACATGACCCTACAACATGCAAAACCAATGACCATCTGAATCATATGAATCAGTTGTCACATGACCCTACAACATGCAAAACCAATGACCATCTGAATCATATGAATCAGTTGTCACATGACCCTACAAAATGCAAAACCAATGACCATCTGAATCATATGAATCAGTTGTCACATGACCCTACAACAAGCAAAACCAATGGCCATCTGAATCATATGAATCAGTTGTCACATGACCCTACAAAATGCAAAACCAATGACCATCTGAATCATATGAATCAGTTGTCACATGACCCTACAACAAGCAAAACCAATGACCATCTGAATCATATGAATCAGTTGTCACATGACCCTACAACAAGCAAAACCAATGGCCATCTGAATCATATGAATCAGTTGTCACATGACCCTACAACAAGCAAAACCAATGGCCATCTGAATCAGTTGTCACATAACCCTACAAAATGCAAAACCAATGACCATCTGAATCATATGAATCAGTTGTCACATGACCCTACAACAAGCAAAACCAATGGCCATCTGAATCATATGAATCAGTTGTCACATGACCCTTACAACAAGCAAAACCAATGGCCATCTGAATCATATGAATCAGTTGTCACATGACCCTACAAAATGCAAAACCAATGACCATCTGAATCATATGAATCAGTTGTTACATGACCCTACAACAAGCAAAACCAATGACCATCTGAATCATATGAATCAGTTGTCACATGACCCTACAACATGCAAAACCAATGACCATCTGAATCATATGAATCAGTTGTCACATGACCCTACAACATGCAAAACCAATGACCATCTGAATCATATGAATCAGTTGTCACATGACCCTACAAAATGCAAAACCAATGACCATCTGAATCATATGAATCAGTTGTCACATGACCCTACAACAAGCAAAACCAATGGCCATCTGAATCATATGAATCAGTTGTCACATGACCCTACAAAATGCAAAACCAATGACCATCTGAATCATATGAATCAGTTGTCACATGACCCTACAACAAGCAAAACCAATGGCCATCTGAATCATATGAATCAGTTGTCACATGACCCTACAACATGCAAAACCAATGACCATCGGAATCATCAGGAACTTGGGACATGTTGATAAAATAAGTATTATCCTTTTGAATTAGGGACGTAAGATCCTTTCATTATTAAGTGGTAGTTTTGTTTGGACATGATGCGAGGTAACTACTCTAATGGTGATATGAAAATGAATGGTGATCATCTACACTTCTAGTTGAAGGAGATGACCTAGGGAAATATTGAGAGCTTTGTAAACCCTATACATTTTTCAGCAAATGTTAGAAGTCTATGAGTAAACTTCTATTCAGTAGGGCATCTTCATAGAGATAAGAGCGCATTTAGATGAGACGGTAGAATATACATTTATATATCAAGTATATAATTTGTGTTAAAACATTGCTGCCAAATTTGTAAAAAAACAAATGTAAGGTGAGGGACTGATGGCGTAACATTACAAATATTATAAGGTGGTAGATGACAGTGATCTGGGGAGGTAAAGGAAGTGAAACTGCTTGGAATGGGCCAGATACTGGCAAAAGAAAAAGCAAACAGAAGACTCAGAAGGGGAGATTTACCAAGAAGCGGAATCTGCTACTGTAGCTCCCTGCTTAGTTTGCGTATTTGCTGGAAACTGTCGTTAAGAAGCTCATTAATGGCGGACTGCAATCATCCCAATCAGATACGATCTGAATGATTGACACCCGCTGCTAGCGGCCAATTGGTTATGAATGTGCAGGGGGCCACTTTGCACAAGCGGACATGATTCCCTATAGACCCCAGAATATTCACATAACCTTTGGGATAAATACTTCATGCCCTATGATTGAGAGGTCTCTGGGCTGGTGAGATCCCTAAAGATTGCTGTTAGTACTACTATTTCCCTTGTGATACTTTATAAGAATACTGCTAGTACTACTGTTTCCGTGGTGAGACTCTATAAGAATGCTGTTAGTACTACTATTTCCCTGCTGGGACTCTATAAGAATGCTGTTAGTTCTTCTATTTCTCTTGTAAGAGTCTATAAGAATGCTGCTAGTACTACTATTTCCCTGCTGGGACTCTATAAGAATGCTGCTAGTACTACTATTTCCCTGGTGAGAGTCAATAAGAATGCTGCTAGTACTACTATTTCCCTGGTGATAGTATATAAGAATGCTATTAGTAATACTATTCCCCTGCTGATATTCTATAAGAATGCTGCTAGTACTTCTATTTCCCTGGTGAGAGTCTATAAGAATGCTGCTAGTACTTCTATTTGCCTGGTGAGAGTCTATAGGAATGCTACTAGTATTACTATTTCAATGGACATAAAGGAAAGTCTGCCTTAAAAAATTAGGCTAAACGTGATTCTGGTCACACTTTTATTTTCAAGCACACAGTATATAAAAGACTGCTGCTAGTACTACTATTTCTCTGATTCAATTTTATAGTATTTCTTCTAGTATTACTATTTACCTGGTTAAAGTCTATAAGAATGCTGCTAGTACTACTATTTCCCTGCTGAAAGTCTATAAGAATGTTGCTAGTACTACTATTTCCCTGGTAAGAGTCTATAAGAATGCTGCTAGTACTACTATTTCTCTGGTAAGAGTCTATAAGAATGCTGCTAGTACTACTATTTCCCTGGTGAGAGTCTATAAGAATGCTGCTAGTACTACTATGTTACAAACTGCTATTTGTAACTGGCCCTTTAAATGGAAAATTGCCCTGCTTCCCTGGATTTTGGAGAAGCCTATTTGCCAGCCTCCTTCCTCATGACTATGGCCCCTGGAAGATTGTGCCCCTGAGAGTATATTAACTTTTATTGGGTGTGTATGGCCCTTTAAGAACCGTCTGGGGACATATTGTGACTTTGGTGAACAATGCCCCTTTAAGACTATGTCCCCAGACCTGTGAAATGACTTGTCCCTGGCTTTTTCCACTTTGTTCAGTTTCATTGTGTGCCATTAAGAGTTAATTTTGTTCAATTCTAAATACAAGTTTGCTGGGATCAGCTCTAATTACGTTTAGTGATAAACCTTACCATTGTCTAATCAGACTGCTAGTGATAAGGTGGACTGCATTGTTTTATTGTGTGTAACTTGTTATCTGCTGAAGTAATGTGGTGGCCTGTCAAAGGGAGTGTCTCTCTATCTAATATCAAATGTGTGATGGGGGATTTTATGCCTCCCCCTGAGAGTGTCCTGTTTGCATGTAACCTCAATAAAAAGCAGGCTGTGTGCTCCAGCACATCAGACCTATTTTGACCCTCTAACTTGCACCTTTGACTCATGTTTGTAGGGTACAGCTATAATCACTACAGGGATTGCTATGCTCTTCATACTCCCTTAGCTACAGGGATTGCATCAGAAGGAAGAGGTTCACCTACTGGAGCCTGGTCATAGGTCCAGGGCGCAGAGCAGACGGCGAGATACCAGCCCAGCAGCGGTGGTTCGTAGAGACTGCATTACGTATGGTGGCTACGCAGTAGTCTATAGTGTCTACGGTGCTGCTGCTCCTTTGGGGAGCGCTAGGAGCATCCCTTTTCTATGGTACAACTTCCAGCCAGTCTGGAGGCAACCGTAACATTTGGTGGCAGCGGTGGGATGGCGTCCTAGCGCAAGTAGCAGCACCACAACAGCACTGGTATCGTAAGAGAGTTATTGAGGGCAACGCTAGCCACTGTGCAGCATCCCTACCTACAGCAGCATGGAGCTGACAAGACACTGGTCAGAACCCTGTGGAGAGCACCTCAACCTGATCCGTCGCTATGAGGGCGCTGATTTCATTCCAGAGGTAAAGAGGCGGCTAGTCCGATATGGTCCATACCCTGCGCAGGAGGTAGTCAGTCGAATCATCCGAAAATTGGCTACTGAGAACGAAGCGGCACGAGCCTTTGAGCGCCAACTGTGGAGTTTGGGGGTATGGACACCTGCTCTCCAGCGAGAAAATGAGTTACAGGGGGCAGAGACAGTTGGTCCTGTCCCCCAGCAGCAGAGGAATATGCAGGGAATTGGGAGCCCAGACTCCATTCCCCAGCGGCAGGCTGAGTTACAGGGGGCAGAGACAGTTGGTCCTGTCCCCCAGCAGCAGAGTGAATTGCAGGGAATTTGGAGCCCAGACTCCATTCCCCAGTGGCAGGCTGAGTTACAGGGGGCAGAGACAGTTGGTCCTGTCCCCCAGCAGCAGAGGAATATGCAGGGAATTGGGAGCCCAGACTCCATTCCCCAGCGGCAGGCTGAGTTACAGGGGGCAGAGACAGTTGGTCCTGTCCCCCAGCAGCAGAGGAATATGCAGGGAATTGTGAGCCCAGACTCCATTCCCCAGCGGCTGGAAGTATGTATGGGAGAGGAGCTTGTTACCCCCTCTCCCCAGCGGCAGCTTAACGCACCAGGGGGAGACAGTAAGCCCCTCAACCGTGCAGATGGGACGTGGTCTCTGCACTTACAGCACAGGGGGCAGAGACAGTTGCTCCTGTCCCCCAGCAGCAGAGTGAATTGCAGGGAATTGGGAGCCCAGACTCCATTCCCCAGCGGCAGGCTGAGTTACAGGGGGCAGAGACAGTTGGTCCTGTCCCCCAGCAGCAGAGTGAATTGCAGGGAATTGGGAGCCCAGACTCCATTCCCCAGTGGCAGGCTGAGTTACAGGGGGCAGAGACAGTTGGTCCTGTCCCCCAGCAGCAGAGGAATATGCAGGGAATTGGGAGCCCAGACTCCATTCCCCAGCGGCTGGAAGTATGTATGGAAGAGGAGCTTGTAACCCCCTCTCCCCAGCGGCAGCTTAACGCACCAGGGGGAGACAGTAAGCCCCACAACCGTGCAGATGCACTTACAGCACAGGGGGCAGAGACAGTTGCTCCTGTCCCCCATAAGCAGAGTGAGATGCAGTGGATTGGGAGCCCAGTCTCCATTCTCCAGCTAACTCCTAACTTGGGCCCAGGGTTAACAGTGGAGATGTTAACCCCCACTGACCCCCACGTTCCCTTTGCCACCGGGCAGGACTATGCCCCAATGCCCCCAGCAGAAGAGCTGGCATTAGGACAGAACACTTCTGGCCTCTGCCCTACAGACCCCCTTGTTACAGGACTGGCCTGCAAACCCCTCACCCCAGCAGAAGAGCTGGCATCAGGACAGAGCGCTGCTGGCCTCTGCCCTACAGACCCCCTTGTTACAGGACTGGCCTGCAAACCCCTCACCCCAGCAGAAGCGCTGGCACCAGGGCAGAGTGCCGCTGGCCTCTGCCCCCCAAGTACCACCAGCTATTTGCCCAGCTGCGCCAGGAAGGCCGAGGATGCTACACTTTCATCCTACAACCTGGAACCTACAGGCCAGTACTACTTATTGTGGGGGGCGCTACTTTGCTAATGTTTATTTGTGGGTGGGTTACGAGACTAACTTAGGCACTGACCGACAGAAGGTCAGGTGCCTGGTTAGTCTCCCTCCAAAAGGGGAGATATGTTACAAACTGCTATTTGTAACTGGCCCTTTAAATGGAAAATTGCCCTGCTTCCCTGGATTTTGGAGAAGCCTATTTGCCAGCCTCCTTCCTCATGACTATGGCCCCTGGAAGATTGTGCCCCTGAGAGTATATTAACTTTTATTGGGTGTGTATGGCCCTTTAAGAACCGTCTGGGGACATATTGTGACTTTGGTGAACAATGCCCCTTTAAGACTATGTCCCCAGACCTGTGAAATGACTTGTCCCTGGCTTTTTCCACTTGGTTCAGTTTCATTGTGTGCCATTAAGAGTTAATTTTGTTCAATTCTAAATACAAGTTTGCTGGGATCAGCTCTAATTAGGTTTAGTGATAAACCTTACCATTGTCTAATCAGACTGCTAGTGATAAGGTGGACTGCATTGTTTTATTGTGTGTAACTTGTTATCTGCTGAAGTAATGTTGTGGCCTGTCAAAGGGAGTGTCTCTCTATCTAATATCAAATGTGTGATGGGGGATTTTATGCCTCCCCCTGAGAGTGTCCTGTTTGCATGTAACCTCAATAAAAAGCAGGCTGTGTGCTCCAGCACATCAGACCTATTTTGACCCTCTAACTTGCAGATTTCACTCATGTTTGTAGGGTACATCTATAATCACTACAGGGATTGCTATGCTCTTCATACTCCCTTAGCTACAGGGATTGCATCAGAAGGAAGAGGTTCACCTACTGGAGCCTGGTCAGAGGTCCAGGGCGCAGAGCAGACAGCAAGATACCAGCCCAGCAGCGGTGGTTCGTAGAGACTGCATTACGTATGGTGGCTACGCAGTAGTCTATAGTGTCTACGGTGCTGTTGCTCCTTTGGGGAGCGCTAGGAGCATCCCTTTTCTATGGTCCAACTTCCAGCCAGCCTGGAGGCAACCGTAACATACTATTTCCCTGGTGAGAGTCCATAAGAATGATGCTTGTACTGTTATTTCCCTGGTGAGAGTTTATAAGAATGCTGCTAGTACTACTATTTCCCTGGTGAGAGTTAGTGATGTCGCGAATTGTTCGCCGGCGAATAGTTCCCGGCAAACATAGCTTGTTCGCGTTTGCAACGGCGGGCAAACATATGCAATGTTCTATCCGCCCCCTATTCGTCATCATTGAGTAAACTTTGACCCTGTATCTCACAGTCTGCAGACACATTCCAGCCAATCAGCAGCAGACCCTCCCTCCCAGACCCTCCCAGCTCCTGAACAGCAGCCATTTTAGATTGATTCGGAAGCTGCATTCCTAGTGAGAGGAGGGACAGTGTAGCTGCTGCTGATTTAATAGGGAAATTGATAGCTAGGCTAGTGTATTCAGTGTCCACTACAGTCCTGAAGGACTCATCTGATCTCTGCTGTAAGGACAGCACCCCAAAAAGCCCTTTTTAGGACTAGAACATCAGTTTATTTTATTTTTTTCCTGTGTAATCTAATTGCAGTTGCCTGCCTGCCAAGCCACTTGCCCAGTGCCACCACTCATATCTGGTGTAACAGTAGTGTAAATTTAAAAAAAAAAAACTTTTTTGACTATGAAACATCAGTCTGCTAGTTTAATCTAATTGCAGCTGCCTGCCTGCCAGCATGTGTGCCAGGCCCACTTGCCCAGTGCCACCACTCATATCTGTTGTAACAGTAGTGTAAATTTAAAAAAAAAAACTTTTTTGACTGTGAAACATCAGTCTGCTTGTGTAATCTAATTGCAGTTGCCTGCCTGCCAGCGTGTGTGCCAGGCCCACTTGCCCAGTGCCACCACTCATATCTGTTGTAACAGTAGTGAAAATTTTAAAATAAACTTTTTTGACTGTGAAACATCAGTCTGCTAGTGTAATCTGATTGCAGTTGCCTGCCTGCCAGCGTGTGTGCCAGGCTCAAAGTGTATACTGTGCCCACTTGCCCAGTGCCACCACTCATATCTGGTGTAACAGTAGTGTAAAATTAAAAAAACCTTTTTTGACTATGAAACATCAGTCTGCTTGTGTAATCTAATTGCAGTTGCCTGCCTGCCAGCGTGTGTGCCAGGCCAACTTGCCCAGTGCCACCACTCATATCTGTTGTAACAGTAGTATTAATTTAAAAAAAAAAACTTTTTTGACTGTGAAACATCAGTCTGCTAGTGTAATCTAATCGCAGTTCCCTGCCTGCCAGCCTGTGTGCTAGGCCCACTTGCCCAGTGCCACCACTCATATCTGGTGTAACAGTAGTGTAAATTTAAAAAAAAAATGTTTTTGACTGTGAAACATCAGTCTGCTTGTGTAATCTAATTGCAGTTGCCTGCCAGCGTGTGTGCCAGGCCCAAATGCCCAGTGCCACTACTCATATCTGTTGTAACAGTAGTGTAAATTTCCCTGGTGAGAGTCCAACAGTATGGCATTTTTTTGTGTGTCTGCCTCTGACAACAGCGATGCCATTTGCAACCTGTGCCAAAAGAAACTGAGTCGTGGGAAATCCAACACCCACCTAGGTACAAGTGCTTTGCGAAGGCACATGATCGCACATCACAAACGCCTATGGGATCATAGTCTGCTTTTTTGTCTCAGGCTCACAGCGTATACTGTGCCCACTTGCCCAGTGCCACCACTCATATCATGTTTAATAGTAGTGTAAGTGTACATTTAAAAAAAAAAAAACTTTTTTGACTGTGAAACATCAACCTGCTTTTTTGTGTCAGGCTCACAGCGTATACTGTGCCCACTTGCCCAGTGCCACCACTCATATCTTGTTTAATAGTAGTGTAAGTGTCCATTTAAAACAAAAAAAAACTTTTGGACTGTGAAACATTAGTCTGCTTTTTTGTGTCAGGCTCACAGCGTATACTGTGCCCACTTGCCCAGTGCCACCACTCATATCTTGTTTAATAGTAGTGTAAGTGTACATTTAAAAAAAAAAAAACTTTTTTGACTGTGAAACATCAGTCTGCTTTTTTGTGTCAGGCTCACAGCGTATACTGTGCCCACTTGCCCAGTGCCACCACTCATATCTTGTTTAATAGTAGTGTAAGTGTACATTTAAAAAAAAAAAAACTTTTTTGACTGTGAAACATCAGTCTGCTTTTTTGTGTCAGGCTCACAGCGTATACTTTGCCCACTTGCCCAGTGCCACCACTCATATCTTGTTTAATAGTAGTGTAAGTGTAAATTTAAAAAAATAATAAAATTTTGGACTGTGAAACATCAGTCTGCTTTTTTGTGTCAGGCTCACAGCGTATACTGTGCCCACTTGCCCAGTGCCACCACTCATATCTTGTTTAATATTAGTGTAAGTGTACATTTAAAAAAAAAAAAAAAAAATTTGACTGTGAAACATCAGTCTGCTTTTTTGTGTCAGGCTCACAGCGTATACTGTGCCCACTTGCCCAATGCCACCACTCATATCTTGTTTGATAGTAGTGTAAGTGTACATTTAAAAAAAAAAAAAACTTTTTTGACTGTGAAACATCATTCTGCTTTTTTGTGTCAGGCTCACAGCGTATACTGTGCCTACTTGCCCAGTGCCACCACTCATATCTTGTTTAATAGTAGTGTAAGTGTACATTTAAAAAAAAAAAAAAAAACTTTTTTGACTGTGAAACATCATTCTGCTTTATTGTGTCAGGCTCACAGCGTATACTGTGCCCACTTGCCCAGTGCCACCACTCATATCTTGTTTAATAGTAGTGTAAGTGTACATTTAAAAAAAAAAAAACTTTTTTGACTGTGAAACATCAGTCTGCTTTTTTGTGTCAGGCTCACAGCGTATACTTTGCCCACTTGCCCAGTGCCACCACTCATATCTTGTTTAATAGTAGTGTAAGTGTAAATTTAAAAAAATAATAAAATTTTGGACTGTGAAACATCAGTCTGCTTTTTTGTGTCAGGCTCACAGCGTATACTGTGCCCACTTGCCCAGTGCCACCACTCATATCTTGTTTAATATTAGTGTAAGTGTACATTTAAAAAAAAAAAAAAAAATTTGACTGTGAAACATCAGTCTGCTTTTTTGTGTCAGGCTCACAGCGTATACTGTGCCCACTTGCCCAATGCCACCACTCATATCTTGTTTGATAGTAGTGTAAGTGTACATTTTAAAAAAAAAAAAACTTTTTTGACTGTGAAACATCATTCTGCTTTTTTGTGTCAGGCTCACAGCGTATACTGTGCCTACTTGCCCAGTGCCACCACTCATATCTTGTTTAATAGTAGTGTAAGTGTACATTTAAAAAAAAAAAAAAAAAACTTTTTTGACTGTGAAACATCATTCTGCTTTATTGTGTCAGGCTCACAGCGTATACTGTGCCTACTTGCCCAGTGCCACCACTCATATCTTGTTAAATAGTAGTGTAAGTGTACATTTAAAAAAAAAAAAAAACTTTTTTGACTGTGAAACATCAGTCTGCTTTTTTGTGTCAGACTCACAGCGTATACTGTGCCCACTTGCCCAGTGCCACCACTCATATCTTGTTTAATAGTAGTGTAAGTGTAAATTAAAAAAAAAAAAAAATGTTGGACTGTGAAACATTAGTCTGCTTTTTTGTGTCAGGCTCACAGCATATACTGTGCCCACTTTCCCAGTGCCACCACTCATATCTTGTTTAATAGTAGTGTAAGTGTACATTTAAAACAAAAAAAACTTTTTGGACTGTGAAACATCAGTCTGCTTTTTTGTGTCAGGCTCACAGCGTATACTGTGCCCACTTGCCCAGTGACACCACTCATATCTTGTTTAATAGTAGTGTAAGTTTACATTTAAAAAAAAAATGACAGGCAGAGGCAGGCCACCCCGCAGGTGCCGTCGTGGTCGTGGTGCTGTGATTCCCTTTGGCCCTAGAATAATGCCCAGTGTTCAGAGGCCACATACCATGAACTCGAAAAGTTCTGAGGACATAGTTGACTTTTTAACACAGGACACCCAATCTTTTATAGCTTCCGCTCCGAGCCTTGACGCACCATCCTCCTCCAGCTTATCTTCGGGCACCTCTCAAGTTACCACTCGCCCACCTGCCGCCACCACCAACATTAGCACCACAGCCACTTCACTTGATCTGTCAGAGGAGTTATTTACACATCAGTTGGAAGAAATGAGTGATGCGCAACCATCATTGACAGAGGATGTAGATAACAGTGATATGTCTTAGTCAGGCAGAATTACAGACATGAACGTACGGTGTGATGATGATGATGTTGTACCCGCTGTTGCTTCCTTTGTTGATTTGTCAGATACAAGTGAAGCGGTTGATGATGACGATGCATCCGTGGATGTCACATGGGTGCCCGCTAGAAGAGAAGAAGAATAGGAGGAAAGTTCAGATGGGGAGACAGAGAGGAGGAGACGAGTTGGAAGCAGGGGGAGGTCGTCGCAAGGAGCTAGTGGCACAGTCAGACAGCATGCATCGGCACCCGGGGTCAGCCAGACAGCACGCCAATCAATGCATTCTGTTGCCACCACCAGAATGCCGTCATCGCAGAGCTCAACAGTATGGCATTTTTTTGTGTGTCTGCCTCTGACAACAGCGATGCCATTTGCAACCTGTGCCAAAAGAAACTGAGTCGTGGGAAATCCAACACCCACCTAGGTACAAGTGCTTTGCGAAGGCACATGATCGCACATCACAAACGCCTATGGGATCAACACATGAGTACAAGCAGCACACAAACTCAAAGCCGCCATCCTCCTCCTGGTCCAGCATCTTCAGCCACGTCAACCACTGCTGTCCTCCTTGCCCCCTCTCAACCATCCGCCACTCCGTCTCTCTTACGGAGCATTTCCTGCTCATCTGCCCACAGTCAGGTGTCTGTCAAGGACATGTTTGAGCGTAAGAAGCCAATGTCACAAAGTCACCCCCTTGCCAGCGTCTGACAGCTGGCTTGTCTGAACTCTTAGCCCGCCAGCTTTTACCATACAAGCTGGTGGAGTCTTAGGCATTCAAAAAATTTGTAGCTATTGGGACACCGCAGTGGAAGGTACCTGGCCGAAATTTCTTTTCACAAAAGGCAATCCCCAACCTGTACTTGATTGTGCGAAAGGAAGTAATGGCATGTCTGGCACACAGTGTTGGGGCAAGGGTCCATCTGACCACTGATACCTGGTCTGAAAAGCATGGTCAGGGCAGGTATATCACCTACACTGTGCATTGGGTAAACCTGCTGATGGCTGCCAAGCATGGAATGCATGGCTCTGCAGAGGAGTTGGTGACACCGCCACGACTTGCAGGCAGGCCTGCTGCCACCTCCTCTACTTCTCCTACTCCATCCTCTTCCATAACCTCCTCGGCTGAGTCCTCTTCTGCTGCTGCGTCTTGCTCAACATCAACGGCACCCCCCCAGCTCCCCAGGTACTATTCCACATCCCGGATATGGCAGTGTCACGCCAACTTGGGGTTGACTTGCCTGAAAGCAGAGAGTCACACTGGACCAGCACTCCTGTCCACCCTGAACACACAGGTGGATCAGTGGCTGACTCCGCACCAACTGGAGATCGGCAAAGTGGTTTCTGACAATGGAAGTAATTTGGTGGCGGCATTGAAATTGGGCAAGTTGACACATGTGCCGTACATGGCACATGTGTGTAATCTGATTGTACAACGCTTTGTGCATAAGTACCCAGGCTTACAGGACATCCTGAAGCAGGCCAGGAAGGTGTGTGGCCATTTGAGGAGTTCCTACACGGCCATGGCGCACTTTTCAGATATCTAGCGGCGACATAACATTGATTTTCGACAGCCCGACACGGAATTCAACACTCCTAATGTTCGACCGCCTGCTCCAACAAGAAAAAGCCGTTAACGAGTATTTGTATGACCGGGGTGCTAGGACAGCCTCTGCGGAGCTGGGATTTTTTTTGCCTCATTACTGGACGCTCATGCGTCCTTTTGAGGAGGTGACAAACCTATTGATGTTCCCACAGGGTGTGGTAACAAACTGAAGTTCCAAACAGGATGTTTGTTAAACAGATGGATTAGTATGAGTAGGTCCCGGGACAGGAATTACACATATGGAGCCAGCTCAAACCAACTTTTAATAGCTGCTCGATGTACCTGTCCTATCTACTTACGTATCCAATCTGTTGGTGACAAATATGTTAGTCTTGTACACAGGAGCAATCGGCAAATCTACGCGTTTCAGCCGCCAGGGGCCTTTATCAAGCTCTTGATAAAGGCCCCTGGTGGC
The DNA here is from genome assembly GCF_027579735.1 of Bombina bombina. Taxonomy (NCBI): domain Eukaryota; kingdom Metazoa; phylum Chordata; class Amphibia; order Anura; family Bombinatoridae; genus Bombina; species Bombina bombina. Next base: position 27,197,548 of record NC_069502.1, read on the forward strand.
TGAAATGCGTAGATTTGCCGATTGCTCCTGTGTTGAAGACTAACATATTTGTCACCAACAGATTGGATACGTAAGTAGATAGGACAGGTACATCGAGCAGCTTTTAAAACTTGGTTTGAGCTGGCTCCATATGTGTAATTCCTGTCCCGGGACCTACTCATACTAATCCATCTGTTTAACAAACATCCTGTTTGGAACTTCGGTTCGTTACCACACCCTGTGGGAACATCAAAAGGTTACTTACACCGGAATACCCTTTGCACTGCAGCCCGGATTTGTTTGTGTTCATACAGGGATCACAATATCCTCCACTGCTTGCAGAGAACGCTGTATTAATTTCTAACACTGAGGAAAGGAGGACACACACATTCCGGAGTTTTTGGTTACAATCAAGTTTGCACAGAATAGCTATTCTCTGGACATTGTTGCGATATAAACAGGACGATACAGGTTTTAAATAATTCTCATGTATCTTTTTTCTGTTATTATTTGTTATAGATGAGGACATATATTTACACTGATTTTCATAGTGCAATTTCTTACTGCACACATTGTGTCTGTTTTTAGATGCCGGCATCATTATTTTTCATCCATTGTTATATTAACTTATGCAATAAATATTATTATTGTTATTAGAATGTATTTAATTATTTCTATCCATTTTAAAGACTGCCCATTAACTTTATATACTGGATTAGTTTATTGCTATTAGCCTATATCAGTTATATTTATTTTTATTGGCTTCCATATATACAAATATTAAATTCCTTATATTAAATAACCACATATTATTATTGATTTAATCCTTTATGTTTATTCTCTAAGCTCCCCTATGCTGAGTGCCATCCCAGAATAATCTTTTCCGTTTCTTTATCTATTTGGGTTTTTTGAGGTTAACCCATTTGTATCCTCTGGGTATTGGCATTAGAGTAATAGAGTGTTGTATCTCTATAAACACCTCTGTTTCTAGGAGGTGACAAACCTAGTCAGTCACACCGAAGGCACCATCAGCGACATCATACCATTTGTTTTCTTCCTGGAGCGTGCCCTGTGAAGAGTGCTGGATCAGGCCGTAGATGAGCGTGAAGAGGAAGAGTTGTGGTCACCATCACCACCAGAAACAGCTTTATCAGCATCGCTTGCTGGACCAGCGGCAATGCTGGAAGAGGATTGTAAGGAAGAGGAGTCAGAGGAGGAATTTGGCTTTGAGGAAGAGGAGGAAGACCAACCACAACAGGCATCCCATGCTGCTCGTTGTCACCTATCTGGTACCCGTGGTGTTGTACATGGCTGGGGGGAAGAAGATACCTTCAGTGACATCACTGAGGATGAGGAACGGGACATGAGTAGCTTGGCATCCAACCTTGTGCAAATGGGGTCTTTCATGCTGTCGTGCCTGTTGAGGGACCCTCGAATAAAAAAACTGAAGGAGAATGACCTGTACTGGGTGCCCACGCTACTAGACCCCCGGTATAAGCATAAAGTGCCTGAAATGTTACAGAATTACCGCAAGTCGGAAAGGATGCAGCAGCTCCAAAATAAATTAAAAAGTATGCTTTACACAGCGTATAAGGGTGATGTCACAGCACAACGGGAATCTAACAGGGGAAGAGGTGAAAGTAATCCTCCAACTCCCACGACCACGCCGGCAAGGACAGGACGCTTTACAGACGTGTTGTTGATGGAGGACATGCAGAGCTTTTTACGTCCTATGCATCGCCACAGCCCTTCGGGGTCCACCCTCAGAGAACCACTCGACCAACAGGTAGCAGACTACCTCGCCTTAAATGCAGATCTCGAAACTCCGAGGAGCAATGAACCCTTTGACTACTGGGTGTGCAGGCTTGACCTGTGGCCTGAGCTATCCCAATTTGCGATAGAACTTCCGGCCTGCCCCGCTTCAAGTGTCCTGTCAGAAAGGACCTTCAGTGCAGCAGAAGGTATTGTCACTGAGAAGAGAAGTCGCCTAGGTCAAAAAAGTCTAGATTACCTCACCTTTATTAAGATGAATGAGGGATGGATCCCGAAGGGACTGACATTGGGCGATACATTCAAGTAAAAAAGGCCTGATGAGATGAGCTGCCTTGGGCTAAAAATGGTCCACATGCTGCTGTATTTTATCTTCGAATGCCAGATGACTTGCGTGACTTATCCGCCACCAACTAGGGTTCAAGCCGCAATGTTTTAGGGCACTTTCTGCCTGGGAAACAAACATCAAGTTTTCTGGCCGCTGCTAAAGCAGTGGCTGCAACAATACCTTTTTTTCAGGCATGTGTACATGCCTAATTGTTCTGACCTCTGGTGCTGCACTGTGGCTTCAAATACCAAACCAAAAAAAAGGAACGTAACAGGGATTAAACTGAGATTGCACGCGCAGTGCCCCAAATTTGAAGTAGGAGGACCGACCAAGCATCTTTTTCCATCTCCCGGTTCCTAAAATCCATGCCATATACATGTCCCCTGATATGGGACGTAACAGGGATTAAACTGATCAGAATAGTACTACTTAACACACCACTCATATCTGGTGGCACAGTAGATTGCACGCGGTGCTCTGACAAAATGCAGAAGGACATTTGGCAGACTGACATTTGTAATTCTCTGTCTGGGAAATTATCTATCTATCAAATCTATCTATTTATCTATCAAATCTATCTATCGTATATATCAAATGTATCTATTGCATCTATTGATCTATCCATCTAATCTATGTATCTATCTATCAAATCTATCTATCTCGTGGCCGGACTGTTATCTGACAGCCACTTGTGTTTCGGCCATGCCATATACATATCCATGCCACATACACGTCCCCTGATAGGGGACATAACAGGGATTAAACTGATCAGAATAGTACTACTTAACACACCACTCATATCTGGTGGCACAGTAGATTGCACGCGCAGTGCCCTAAATTTGAAGTAGGAGGACCGACCAAGCATCTTTTTTCATCTCCCGGTTCCTAAAATCCATGCCATATACACGTCCCCTGATAGGGGACATAACAGGGATTAAACTGATCAGAATAGTACTACTTAACACACCACTCATATCTGGTGGCACAGTAGATTGCACGCGGTGCTCTCACAAAATGTAGAAGGACATTTTGCAGTCGGACATTTGGCAGACGGACATTTGGCCGACAGACAGAAAGCTAAAGAATGTTCTGATTTCGGCCGAGGGCAGATACGTTCCAGAGTGCTCTGTTCTAATCAGAGCCTCGGGCACCGCAACTGCCTCTGGGAACCTTACCATGGATCTCAGACCGCACGTCTTGTAATTCTCTGTCTGGGAAATTATCTATCTATCAAATCTATCTATTTATCTATCAAATCTATCTATTGTATCTATCAAATGTATCTATTGCGACATCACTAGTGAGAGTCTATAAGAATGCTGCTAGTACTACTATTTCCCTGGTAATAGTTTATAAGAATGCTGCTAGTACTACTATTTCCCTGGTGAGAGTCTATAAGAATGCTGCTAGTACTACTATTTCCCTGGTGAGAGTCTATAAGAATGCTGCTAGTATTACTATTTCCCTGGTGAGAGTCTATAAGAATGCTACTAGAACTACTATTTCCCTGGTGAGAGTCTATAAGAATGATGCTTGTACTTCTATTTCCTGATGAGAGAGGCTATAAGAATGCTGCTAGTACTACTATTTCCCTGGTGAGAGTCTATAAGAATGCTGCTAGTACTACTATTTCCCTGGTGAGAGTCTATAAGAATGATGCTTGTACTGTTATTTCCCTGGAGAGAGTCTATAAGAATGCTGCTAGTACTAATATTTCACTGGTGAGAGCCTATAAGAATGCTGCTAATACTACTATTTCCCTGGTGAGAGTCTATAAGAATGCTGCTAGTACTACTATTTCCCTGGTGAGAGTCTATAAGAATGATGCTAGTACTACTATTTCCCTGGTGAGAGTCTATAAGAATGCTGCTAGTACTACTATTTCCCTGGTGAGAGTCTATAAGAATGATGCTTGTACTATTATTTCCCTGGTGAGAGTCTATAAGAATGCTGCTAGTACTACTATTTCCCTGGTAATAGTTTATAAGAATGCTGCTAGTACTACTATTTCCCTAGTGAGAGTCTATAAGAATGCTACTAGAACTACTATTTCCCTGGTGATAGTCTATAAGAATGCTGCTAGTACTACTATTTCCCTGGTAAGAGTCTATAAGAATGCTGCTAGTACTACTATTTCCTTTCTGATAGTATATAAGAATGTTGCTAGTACTACTATTTCACTGGTGAGACTCTATAAGTTTACTGTTAGTACTAATATTTCCCTGGTGAGATTCTATAAGAATGCTGCTAGTACTACAATTTCCCTGATGAGATTCTATAAGAATCCAGCTACAACTTCAATTTCCCTGGTGATACTGTATAACAATCCTGCTAGTACTACTATTCCCCTTTTGATGCAGCTCCTACTACTATTTCAATGATGAGAGTCTATAAGAATGCTGCTAATATTACTATTACCCTGGTAAGAGTCTATAAGAATGTTGCTAGAACTTTCATTTCCCAATGAGAGTATATAAGAATGCTGCTAATAATACTATGTCCGTAATGAGAGTCTATAAGAATGCTGCTAATACTACTATTTCCCTGGTGAGAGTCTATAAGAATGAGCTAGTTCTTCTATTTCTCTTGTGAGAGTCTATATGAATGCTTTTAGTACTACTATTTCCCTGCTGGGAGTCTATAAGAATGCTGCTAGTACTACTATTCCCCTGGTAAGTGTCAATAAGAATGCTGCTAGTACTACTATTTTAATGATGAGAGTCTATAAGAATGCTGCTAGTACTAATATTTCCCTGGTGAGAGTCTATAAAAATGTTGCTAGTACTACTATTACCCTTTTGATACTCTAAAAGAATGCTGCTAGTGCTACTATTTCAATGGTAATAGTCTATAAGAATGTTGTTAGTACTACTAATTCCCTGGTGAGAGTCTATAAGAATGTTGTTAGTACTACTAATTCCCTGGTGAGAGTCTATAAGAATGTTGTTAGTACTACTATTTCCCTGATGAGAATCTATAAAAATGCTGCTAACAATACTATGTCAGTGATGAGAGTCTATAAGAATACTGCTAGTACTACTATTTTCCTGTTGAGAGTCTATAAGAATGAGCTAGTTCTTCTATTTCTCTTGTGAGAGTCTATAAGAATGCGTTTAGTACTTTTAGTACTAAAAGTACTAAAATCAAATCTAGGAGCAAGATTTAGATAATTGGCTCTTTGAGATAAAGACTCTCAATATCAGCCTTGAGTAGTTACAGATTAAGAGAACCAAATCTATGAGCGAGATTTAGATCATCTGTCCTTTGAGAGAAAGACTCTCACTATTAGCCATGAGTAGTTACAGCTTAAGGGAACCAAATCTATGAGCGAGGTTTAGATCATCGGTCCTTTGAGAGAGACTCTCACTATCAGCCCTGGGGATTTTTTACACTTTTATTCAGATTGGCTGATAGCATTCTATCAGCCAATCGGAATTCAAGGGGCGCCATCTTCGATGACGTCCCTTAAAAGAACCTTCATTCTGGAAGAGACGTCGATTGAAGAGGATGCTCCGCGCCGGGGTCTTGAAGATGGAGTCGCTCCACGCCGGATGGATGAAGATAGAAGATGCCGTCTGGATGAAGACTTTTGCCGGCTTGGATGAAGATTTCTCTTGGCTTCGATGAGGACTTCTGCCGATTCATTGAGGATGGATGTCGTTTCTTCAAAAACTGTAAGTGGATCTTCGGGGGTTAGTGTTAGGTTTTTTTAAGGTTTTATAGGGTGGGTTTTATTTGTAGCTTAGGATTTGTGCAGAAAAAAAGCTAAATGCCCATTTAAGGGCAATGCCCATACAAATGCCGTTTTCAGGGCAATGGGGAGCTTAGTTTTTTTTTTAGATAGGATTTTATTTGGGGGGTTTGGTTGTGTGGGTGGTGGGTTTTACTGTTGAAGTTTGTTTGTATTATTCTTTTACAGGTAAAAGAGCTGATTTCTTTGGGGCAATGCCCCGCAAAAGGCCCTTTTAAGGGCCGTTGGTAGTTTATTATAGGCTAGGGTTTTTTTATTTTGGGGGGCTTTTTTTTATTTTGATAGGGCTATTAGATTAGGGGTAATTGGTTTAAATATTTGATAATTTCTTTTTTATTTTGTGTAATTTAGTGGGGTTTTTTGTAATTTAGTTAATTGTATTTAATTAATGTAATTTATTTAATTGTAGTGTAAGGTTAGGTGTTAGTGTAACTCAGGTTAGGTTTTATTTTACAGGTAAATTTGTATTTATTTTAGCTAGGTAGCTAGTAAATAGTTAATAACTATTTATTAACCAGTCTACTTAGTTAAAATAAATACATTGTAACTATTAGCTAGCTTAGGTTTTATTTTACAGGTAAGTATTTAGTTTTAAATAGTAATTATTTAGTTAATGATAGTAATTCTCAATTAGATTTATTTTAATTACATTAAAGTTAGGGGTGTTAGGGTTAGACTTAGGGTTAGGTTTAGTGGTTAATAACTTTAGTATAGTGGCGGCGATATTAGGGACAGCAGATTAGGGGTTAATAAAAGTAATGTAGGTTGCGACGTTAGGAGCAGCAGATTAGGGGTTAATAATATTTAACTAGTATTTACGATGCGGGAGTGTGGCGGTTTAGGGGTTAATATGTTTATTATAGTGGCGGCGATGCGGGAGGGCCTCAGTTTAGGGGTTAATAGGTAGTTTATGGGTTTTAGTGTACTTTTTAGCACTTTAGTTATGAGTTTTATGTTACGGAGTTGTAGCATAAAACCCATAACTACTGACTTTCAGTTTGCGGTATGGATCTTGATGGTATAGGGTGTACTGCTCACTTTTTGGCCTCCCAGGCAAACTCGTAATACCGGCACTATGGAAGTCCCATTGAAAAAGGACTTTTGGAAAGTTGCGGTAGTTACGTTGCGTTACGGCCAAAAAACTGTGCGGTGCAGCTAAACCTGCAAGACTCGTAATAGCAGCGGTAGTCAAAAAGACCCTTAACGCTGCTTTTTCACTCATACCGCAAAAGTAGTAATCTAGCCGTTTATTAATTAATTTAACAGATTAAGAACAGGGACAAATTACCACCAAATACAATTTTACCTTTTATTTTTCATGCAGCACAGTCACTTTATTTCCCTCCTCAGTTCTTGTTCTTGGGAGATTTCAGTGATATCCCATGAGATCACAATGTGAAATCAGCACTGATTGCTGATTGCAGGCTCCACCTGCTGACAGACTCCTGCAATGCAGCTACATCGAGAATGTGCTAAAGAAAAAGCACTCTACTGAGCATGCAATTAGCACTGATTGCTGATTGCAGGCTCCACCTGCTGACAGACTCCTGCACTGCAGCTACATTGAGAATGTGCTAAAGAAAAAGCACTCTACTGAGCATGCAATTAGCACTGATTGCTGATTGCAGGCTCCACCTGCTGACAGACTCCTGCACTGCAGCTACATTTAGAATATGCTAAAGAAAAAGCACTTTACTGAGCATGTCCGGTGGTGACATAACTGTGCAATTGTTAAGTATAGCATGTGCTTACTAACATTGTTTTCTTTAGATTAGTTTACCTATATATAACAACTGATATTGAGCATTTAGGAGACAAATATTTTAGCAAATACTGACTTTTTATTTTGCTCAGAAAACGTATTTATAGACAGCTCTAATCTATATCTCAGACAAATGTCTTGCAAGTTGGTTTAACTGTTAAACATTAGCTGTGATTAAAGTTTTTCACAGCGATCAAAAATCATCCTTTGCTCTAGCAAATATCTCAGAAACTATATAAAGAACGTTATACTTCATATTAGGCAGTTGAGAAGATATTGTAAAAATATAAAAACACAAATTGAAGTAATTCTGAGGTTGATCACATTAAGGGTGCAAGTAACCTATTTGTAAAAAGTATTTCTAAGGTATCTATACAGGGGTAGTATGGGTACTGTTGACCTCAGCTATGATTGCACTAAATGTATACTACTAGTTTGTGATAGTCTTTAAACTTTGTTGTTTAGTTGTTTGCAATGGAAAGTTTTTACGTTACGGAATATTATGCATTTTAGAATGGAATAATTGTTTTAGTTAGATATCACTTCAGAATAAGACTGATGACCTTCTCTTCTCTCCCCAGATCCCTCAGTCTATGTGCACTGACAGCTGCCATCCTGGTTACAGAAAAGCCACTATAGAAGGACGGCCTAAGTGCTGCTATGACTGTGTCCCATGTTCTGAAGGAGAGATCTCCAATGGCACAGGTTATTACTGTTATTTTTATTTATAAGCACCCATGAATGGGTAGAGGGCCCTGACATGAGTTGACAACTGTTGTAGATCAGCAGATAATAGAAAAGTTAATATAGATTGTATGCATCCCTGAACTGTGGAGTTTTTAAGAAACACTTTAAAGCTAAGGGAAGAGTTATGGAGTGAGGTGAAGATTTCCACAAGATTATGAGACATCTGGAAATTCTTTGTATCAGTAATATAAGGAGCCAACAAATGAGGAGGAGAGAATGAGGTAATGGGCATCTGGAGACAAAGGAACAAATATAGGAGGGAGCAGTATTATTGAGGGCCTTGAATGTTAGGGTCAGGATGTAGGTTTTTGTATCTGGAGGATAGGGCAGGGATTTGCATAGAGACGCAGCAGATGAGAAGTGACATGTAAGGAAGAGGACAGAGAGGATGCAGTTGCAATAGTCAGGGTGAGAAATGAGGACAAAGTTGATTAGAAGTCTAAGTAGTGTCTTGTGTCAGTGTTTGTCAACTGCGGTCCTCAAATACCCCCAACCGGTCAGGTTTTCTTTATAGCTGAACTAGAGCAAAGGTGAAATAATCAGCAGACCAGTAACCACAGTAAGTAACCTGCTCTCACCCATCAGCTGATTATTTCACCTGTGTTCTAGTTCAGCTATAATGAAAACCTGGTCTGTTGGGGATATTTGAAGACCACAGTTGAGAAACAATGTCCTGTGTGATGAAATTATGAATAAAAAAAAAAAAGGTGCAAACGGCAGATATTAGTGAAGGATTGGATGTGAGCAGTTGATGAAAGATCAGTCAAGTGTGACCCCAATGTAATGGGCATCAAGGGTTGGAGTGATTATGCTATTTTCAAAAATTATAAAGCTGAGTGTAGCAATGAAGCCCATAGGGGTTAACTCCAAGGGACAGTCAACACCAGAATTTTTGTTGTTTTAAAAGATAGATAAACCCTAAATTACCAATTCCCTAGTTTTGCCTAACCAACACAGTTATAATTATACACGTTTTACCTCTGTGATCACCTTGTATCTAAGCCTCAGCAGACTGCCCCCTTATTTCAGTTCTTTTGACAGACTTGCATTTTAGCCATTCAAAGCTGACTCCATGGTAAATTCACCTGCATGAGCTCAATGCTATCTATATGAAACACATGAACTAATGCCCTCTAGTGGTGAAAAACTATCAAAATGCATTTAGATTAGAGGCTCTTGTGAGCTGCTGGTGCAACGCTGCCCCCCCGCAGATTCGCCGCCAGGAGGGGGGTCAAACAACCCGATCATATTCGATCGGGTTGAATTGCGGCGATGTGTGTCTGCCTGCTCAGAGTAGGCTCACCAGAAACACAGGCCCCATTGTGTAGTTCATTAACAAATCTAGACAGGTCACAAGGCTTGTTTTTCCCACAGAAAACCTCTGAATTAAATTGTTTCCTATGCAGCAAAGGATTCTGGGTAAGATATGCAAATGGGGTTCACAATGAAACAATTTTTTACTTCAAGTCTGCTTTTACGCCAAAGCATCACTGTTCACACAGCTTATAATCTTAGCTAGGGTTAGTGCAGTGATTCAGAACAATTCCAGGACAGCCTGTACCATGGTGTTTGCCTTTCGTGGTCCTTTGCTGCATTGGAAACAATGTAATTCAGAGGTTTTCTGTGGGAAAAACAAGCCTTGTGGTCTGTCTAGATTTGTTAATGAACTACACAATGAGTTATTTTCTCTATATTTTAAATGTTGTTGTATTTTGCCCAGAAATCAACTTCACCCAGCAGTGATTCACACCTTCTCCCAGCTGATGAGTGGCAAACACCATGAAACAGTCTGTCCTGGGATTGTTCTGATTCACTGCACTAACCCTAGCAAAGCTTATAAACTGTGTGAACAGCGATGCTTTGCCGTAAAGGGAGTCTTCATAAAAGCAAAGTAAAAAAGTGTGTCATTGTGAACCTCATTTGCATATCTTACCCAGAATCCTTTGCTGCATTGGAAACAATGTAATTCAGAGGTTTTCTGTGGGGAAAACAAGCCTTGTTATTCTCTATATTTTGTGCGTAGTGGCGGATTTTAAACTCTCTTTTTGCCTCCCCCTAATTTTAAATGTTGTTGTGTGTATATATATATATATATACAGATATATTTATAGATATATTTATAAATATTTCATCAATGACTCACAACTTTTCTTCTTTTTAAAAGCATTTATTTTCTAACATTTTGGCCCTAATTTTGGCCTTTGTCAAGTTAATGTATAACAAACTTTGCACACATTGGGGTCCATTTATTAATGTGCAGACGGACATGATCCGATATAGCTGTCGACATTTATCGTTGCACCAGCAGTTCTTGTGAACTACTGGTGCAATACCACCTCCTGCAGATTCGCTGCCAATTGGCCGCTATCAAGAGGTGTTAATCTGCCCGATCATATTAGATCAGGCGGATTGCTGTCCTCCAGTACAGAGGTGGTGGACGAGTTAAGGAGCAGCTGTATTAGGACCACTGCTTCCAAACTTCTGCTTCAGCCGGAACTGAAGCGGAGTGGGTCGGAGGCAGCATCCGCTGCTTCTTACATAGACCCCTTTATACCATATAGGTAAACTAAACCACACCCATAACCAGTGCTCCCTCTAAGACCACATTTTCTGAGCTGCCCTGCAGTGAAACAGTTAATAAGGTAACCGTAAATTGTGGTCTGCACTATGTAATGTTTGCTAACTGCAGAATGTTGTTCCCTAATTAACTGTTTCACTGCTGGGCAGCTCAGAAAAATGTGGTCTTAGAGGGAACACTGCCCATAACCCAGGCTCATTACATCTATGCCATCTAGTGGAAAACTGTAGGTATTGCAAACATTTGCTCCTTTAGCTAAACTTCCTGTATAAACTTCCTACTTCTTTCGTTTTTTTCTTTCAAGAGTTTTTGTCTTTCTAGCAAGATTAATTAATCAGTCTGTAAAAAGTGCACTCACATCGTCCGGGGTGTTAAGTGTGACGAAAGACAGTGTAGGGGTATGGACACACCTTCAGAAACCAAGACCACTTCACCTATACTCAGCGATTCACCTTGATTACCGTGAGTATAAGTGAAGCGGTCTTGGTTTAGAAGAAGTCTTTACGGACTTATGGAGATATGATTATGTTACAGGTGTGACGGCTTAATATCTGTTTTCTCTTCTTGTAAGCAACCATCCCCAGATTGGAAGTGTTCCGCATCTATCAACTATTACCACTAAGTATCCTAAAGGGATTTTCTGCATATGTGGAGGTTAGATTGGGTTGCCTCAGCAAGACATAGCTTCCTCTTTTTCAGCATACACAGAACGTTCATTGGGCTCTATTTATCATTATTTTCTGAAATACGGCTTTCAATTCTCCTATCAGTTCTCCTTAGCTCGCCCTTGGAGAGGCGCATAGGTGCGCCAATATTTATCATTAAAACTGTAGTATTTTAATGCCGATTTCCATTGGTGAGATGCGACAGATTAATGATAAATCTCATCATAATTTTTTAGAATGTGCCTTATTTATCATTAAAACAGCTTTGAATTTCGACTATTTGGATTCAATTTAATGTTTATTACATTTAAATCTTAATGTTTCTATTAACCTTTGCCCTGTTAAATCCCGAGTTTTAATACCAAATATATTTAAATCTAAATATTGAAAACCAAGACTTTCATAATGATTAATGTATATTTTTTAAATATTGGTAAATACCACTTTTTGCATTGTTAATAAAGCTTCTGAATTAAATGTTTTTGTGGGTTTTAAAACAAAATACCTTCGACTCTTAACACACCCCCTGAAGACTTATGCAATAGATAATAAAATCTCCCTTGCGTTAAAGACATTACAGCCAAAATTTGAATTGACATGTATGCATTTTGTTTTTTAAATAATCATTTTTAAACATACATCTATTATCAATAATGCCTCTAATAAAAGCTCTAGCTGTTTAAAAAGTGTATTTAAGTATGCACCGTGCACCAGCATTTTATACACAACACTTGTTCAGAGAGCCGAAGGTGCTTTTACCATCTGGTAATGACTCATTTTGCAAATTGCTGACATAATACAGTCCCCACTGGCACTCTTGCAGCTGCAGTATTAAATGCTGGTGCACTGAGACTATCTAGCTGTGCTTCACATGCGCATGCAGAGAAAAATGCTAACACTAAAACAGTGATTACGTTTACTAGAAGCATTTTTGAAAATACATGTATATTGTAAATATGTTTCTATTGAAATATGTAATTCATCTATGGACATTTAAATTTTGTCCGTACTGTCCCTTTAACTATCTTATATTGTTATTATATTGCTGTATTTACAATGATAATCTGTTATCTTAATAAAAATGTATTAGGACACAGATACACCTTTAAACAATATATTTTTATTATTTACAAAAAAAATATCATGTTGTCTTCACATTCATAAAAAGATTATTAATATAATTTCAATTTTTTTTTATTTTAAGCCGCATTGCATGCAATATCGAGTAGTTCTCCGTGAGTCCTTTGTCAGCTTTAATTAACACCTCCAATAATTGTTTTGTATTAATCAAAATGTTTTGATCTTAAGGAACTGTAAAAAAAAATATATATATTGAAATAGGAACATGATTTATAAAAACAAAAACATTTTTTTACATTGCATAACTATTTAAATAAATAAAATGAATCATTAAATGTAATGAACTGCCAATATACACAGTTATGAACATAGAAATATTTTAAAGCTTATCTTACCATAATAAGATAAACTTGAAAATTGTAAGGGACAACAGATGTCTGATATACTCACCCCAGTCATAATTGATGGTTGTTGAAGAATCATTGGATTTGTTGTCATCAAGAACCTCTCTGGCCACTGCTTCTTCTTGCATAGCTATGAAATATAAAATTATATATTTTACTACCTTACGATCATTTTGTCTGATTGATATATATTTGTCTCCTTTTTTCACATATCTATCATTCAACAATATCTCTATAGATATATATATATATAATTAATACACATAAAGTCATCAGCTATTTGTAATCTAATTAAGTAAATTCATTTTTTTTAAAAATATATTTCATATAGGTGCTACTAGCCTAAAATTGCAGTACTCATTTTTATATTATTACTTACTATATTGTAAATTTTCTTCTTGCACAACCACTTCCTCTATTTCATCCTCAAAATCTTCATCTTCTTGTAGTCTCTCATCGTTATTATTGTCCACTCCATCATGATTTGAATCCTCCTTCTGAATTTCTGCTTCATCTAAAATTTATCCAGCAAATGTTATTGTTAATTAAAAAATAATTTAAATCACAAAAGAAACATTAAAATTTTTTTAATGATTACCTTCCAAAGCTGGCAATTCAACATCTTCTTCTTCATTCAAATCATTGGAGATAATTGGCCTTGCCCGACGTTGTTGCCTATGTCTGACTTTAAACAAAATATATATTGTTATTTTATTTCAAAAATGTATTCACATAATCTAACATACAATTGATAGTTTTGATAAATACCTGTTGTATCATTCCCCTCGTTGTCCATAAATACTGTTGGCAAGCGGTCAGACTCTCCACCAGACCTCGAAGACTTCTTATTGGGCATAGATATCTTGGTGCTCTATGGTTTTTGACTATAACATAATATAAAAATTAAAAAAAAAAAATTGAATTATGGATGTATATTTTATTTTTTAATAATATCTGAAATACATTACATTTTAAAACCGTTTATTTTTTAGTGTGAACATATGTTGTGAACATACTCTATTCCCAATCGTTGAAAGAGATTAGATTAAAAAATGATTTCAAGAAGTGTAATCATTTTTTAATCAAATCTCTTTCAAAGATTGAGAATATAGTATGTTCACAACATCTGTTCACACTAAAAATGATTTGAGGTTACAAACATCTAAACACATTTGTCTGTGGTGCCGGTTATTATACAGTACAAATAGATAAAAGAAACAAACAGACATACTTAAATATGTTATCATTGTTCAAGGGAGACAGTGTCTACTGTTTAAAATCACCATTGCATGACACTGATATCTTTGTAATTGTGTTAAGTTGCTATAATCAAAAGAATGAAAGTTAATTAACTTTTGAAACAACTCTTAGACATTTTGTTCTACATAAGTATTAATGAAATTTGTACTAGTAAAACCATTTTTAATTGATTTCTATTTAAAATTGCATACATCATCATATTATTTTAAACAATTATCAATATGTCTAAGGCTTACATTTGTGCAAGTAACAACGGATAAGGGTCCTCAATTTGGATTGCCTCCTGTACAAATCATTGATTCATTGTACCGTTTGAGGCATTGCTTTCTTGTCCTCTTCTGTCCTGAAATACGCCTCACTCTTCTCACCATTTTGCACAGGATATTATTTCTCCTATCCTGATCCAGAGTATAAATTCCCCTTCTTTTTTTTGGAAAATATTTTTCCATGGTATAGGAAATAATTAACAATTCCCCAATTGATAATTTCTTGGATCGTGCCATCTTGCTCTTAAGATTTAAATTTCTAGAATGCTGTACCAAAATAACGGAACTAATTTCTATTTAAAAATGCGCAATTGCGCGTAATAAAATAATTCAATATCTAAAGGTAATATTGCTATAATTTGTTACATTTCAAAGTTTAAATTTATGTTCTAATATGTATTATTAACTAATTGTAACTTGTATTAACACCCTATGCTTTTATAAGCTTTATTTTATCAGTATCTAGTCGTGTTTATGGAAATGGTAACTTTTTACTTACGCTCGTGCTACAAACGGATTCTTTTATGATAGTATTATGTACACAATTTGTTAAGATTAATGATCACAGATATAATTTTAAAATTGGTACTTTTGGATAAAAATATAAAATTGAATTGTAAGAATATACATTAATATTTATTCAAATGGCAATCTTAAACCCAAAGAGATCACATGACCGGAAAGCAATAAAAATACACTTTACTGTGACATACTAATGCGACATAGGGATCTTTCCAGAAATATAACGTTTTCGCCCTTTTTTATGAAGTTTACAGATACAATTGTTTATAACTGTGCTTATAACGGAAAGTTAACTATTGAAGAACTAGTCGATAAGCCTGCCAAGAGGGCTGTCTAATTATTTTTTAAGCTACAGATGTAGAAACAATGTAATTTGTAACTCTTTTTTTATATAAAAATTTAAGCTACAGGTGTAGCAATACTATAATTTTAATGGACTACTATCTTAAATATATCAAAAATACTTTCTATATAATAAACTACAGATATAGCCACACTCTAATTAGACAAACTACTGTCCTAAATAAATACAAATGGAGTTGTGTGTTAGGGTTAAAAAGCAGTGTTGAGAGATCCCAACGCTGCTTTTTAGTGCCCACTGGTATTACGAGTCTTGAAATGACAGGCTCACCACTCACTTTTTTGGCCAGACTTGGAAATACCGCACATCCACTTACGTCAATTGCGTATCCTATATTTTCAATGGGACTTGCATAACGCCGGTATTACGAGTCTAACCAAAAGTGAGCGGTAGACCCTCTCCTGTCAAGACTTTTACCGCATTTAAAAGTCAGTAGTTAAGAGTTTTACACTACAACGCCGTAGCATAAAACTCTTAACTAAAGTGCTAAAAAGTACACTAACACCCATAAACTACCTATTAACCCCTAAAACGAGCCCCCCCCCCACATCGCAAACACTAAAATAAAATGTTTAACCTCTAATCTGCCAAACCGGACATCGCCGCTACTATAATAATTATATTAACCCCTAAACCGCCACACTCACGCATCGGGAACACTAGTTAAATATTATTAACCCCTAATCTGCCGACCCTAACATCGCCGACACCTACCTACATTTATTAACCCCTAATATGCCTACCCCAACGTTGCCGCCACTATATTAAATGTATTAACCCCTAAATCTAAGTCTAACCCTAACCCCCCTAACTTAAATATAATTACAATAAATCTAAATAAAATTACTATAATTAGCTAAATTATTCCTATATAAAACTAAATACTTACCGATAAAATAAACCCTAAGCTAGCTACAATATAACTAATAGTTACATTGTAGCCATCTTAGGGTTTATTTTTTATTTTACAGGCAACTTTTTATTTATTTTAACTAGGTACAATAGTTATTAAATAGTTATTAACTATTTAATAACTTCCTAGTTAAAATAAAGACAAATTTACCTGTAAAATAAAACATAACCTAAGTTAAAATTACACCTAACACTACACTATAATTAAATAAATTACCTAAACTAATTACAATTAATTACAATTTAAAATAAATATCTAAAGTACGAGAAAAAACCCCACTAAATTACAGAAAATAATAAAATAATGACAAGAATTTTAAACTAATTACACCTACTCTAATCCCCCTAACAAAATAAAAATGCCCCCCAAAATAAAAAAAGCCCTACCCGACACTAAATTACAAATAGCCCTTTAAAGGGCCTTTTGCAGGGCATTGTCCCAAAGTAATCAGCTCTTTTACCTGTAAAAAAAATTACAAATACCCCCCAACATTAAAACCTACCACCCACACAACCAACCTTACTCTGAAACCCACCCAATCCCCCCTTAAAAAAACTAACACTAACCCCCTGAAGATCACCCTAGCATGAGATGTCTTCACCCAACCGGGCAGAAGTAGTCCTCCAGACGGGCAGAAGTCTTCATCCAAGCCGGGCAGAAGAGGTCCTCCAGACGGGCAGAAGTCTTCATCCAGACGGCATCTTCTATCTTCATCCATCCGGCACGGAGCGGGTCCATCTTCAAGACATCCGACGTGGAGCATCCTCTTCTTTCTTCGTACGACGACTGAATGAAGTTTCGTTTAAATGACGGCATCCAAGATGGCATCCCTTTAATTTCCGATTGGCTGATAGAATTCTATCAGCCAATCGGAATTAAGGTAGAAAAAATCCTATTGGCTGATGCAATCAGCCAATAGGATTGAGATGGCATTCTATTGGCTGTTCCGATCAGCCAATAGAATGCAAGCTCAATCCTATTGGCTGATTACATCAGCCAATAGTATTTTTTCTACCTTAATTCCAATTGGCTGATAGAATTCTATCAGCCAATCAGAATTGAAGGGACACCATCTTGGATGACAGGTCTTGGTGCAAGAACCATAGGGATATTACAAAACAAATTAATACAACACACAGAGAAAGTCCAGCACTCACTTACAAGCTCTCAGCTAAGATTTAAAAGTCTGGGGTTAACTGAAAGATTTCAAACAGCCAATCGGATTAGAGCCGCTAAAATCCTATTGGTTGTTCTAATCAGCCAATAGGATTAGAGCTGCTAAAATCATATTGGCTGTTCCAATCAGCCAATAGGATTAGAGCTGCTAAAATCCTATTGGCTGTTTCAATCAGCCAATAGGAATGAGCTCTCATCCTATTGGCTGAATGGAACAGCCAATATGATTTTAGCAGCTCTAATCCATTTGGCTGATTGGAACAACCAATAGGATTTTTACAGCTCTAATACTATTGGCTGTTTGAAATCTTTTAGCCAATAGGAATGCAAGGGATGCCATCTTTGATGACGTCACTTGCATTGAAGTTCCAGTGTACGTCGAGACCGTATGAAGAGGATGCTTTGTGCCGGTCGTCTTCAGGATGGACCCACTCCACGCTGGATGGATGAAGATAGAAGATGCTGTCTGGATGAAGACTTCTTGCCACCTGGATGAGGACTTCGCCAGCTGGATGGAGATGAAAGAGGTCACTCTAGATGAAGACTTCTTGCCACCTGGATGAGGACTTTGCTGGCTGGATGGATCCTTCAAGCGGCACTTCAAGAACTGTAAGTGGATCGTCAGGGGATAGTGTTAGGTTTTTTAAGTTTTTTTTGGGTGGGTTTTATTTTTAGTTTAGGGTCTGGGCATGTAAAGGAGCTAAATGCCCTTTTAAGGGCAATGCCTTAAAAAGTTTTTTTTAGATAGTTATTTTATTTGTGGGGGTTTGTTGTGGGGTTGGTGGGTTTTACTGTTGGGGGGAGTTTGTATTTTTTTTTTACAGGTAAAAGAGCTGTTATCTTTGGGGCAATGCCCCACAAAAGGCCCTTTTAATGGTCATTGGTAGTTTATTGTAGGCTAGGGCTTTTTTTTATTTTGGGGGGGCTTTTTTATTTTGATAGGGCTATTAAGTTAGGTGTAATTCTTTTTTATTTTTGATCATTTGTTTCTTATTTTTTGTAATTTAGTTATTTTTATTTTTAGTAATTTTAGTGTTTATTATTTTTTGTAATGTTAAGTTTTAGTGTAAGGCAGGTTAGGGTTTTTTTCACAGGTAAGTTTGTATTCATTTTAACTAGGTAGTTATTAAATAGTTAATACCTATTTACTAACTATTCTACCTAGTTAAAATAAATACAAACTTAGCTGTGAAATAAAAATAAAACCTATGCTAGCTACAATATAACTATTAGTTATATTTTAGATAACTTACGGCCAGATTACGAGTTTTGCGTTAGAGGCTATGCGGTGCTAACGAGCAGTTTTCTCTCACCGCTCACTTACCTACAGTGCTGGTATTATGGGTTTTTACAAACCCGGTGTTAAAAGGCAAGAAGTGAGCATTGAGCAAAATTGTACTCCTTACCGCACTCCAATACCAGCGCTGTTTAAGTCAGCGGTGAGCTGCTGGTCATACGTGCTCGTGCACGATTTCCCCATAGACATCAATGGGGAGAGCTGGCTGAGAAAATGTCTAACACATGCAAAAAAGCAGCGTAAAACTCAGTAACGCAGCCCCATTGATTCCTATGGGGAAATAAAAGTTATGTTTACACCTAACACCCTAACATGAACCCTGAGTCTAAACACCCCTAATCTTACACTTATTAACCCCTAATCTGACACCCCCAACATTGTTGCCACCAACATTATATTTTTTAACCCCTCATCTGCCGACACTATAATAAACATATTAACCCCTAAAACCGCCACACTTCCACCTCGCAAACATTAGTTAAATATTATTAACCCCTAATCTGCCATCCCTAACATCGCCACCACCTACCTACATTTATTAACCCCTAATCTGCCACCCCCAACGTCGCCGCCACTATACTAAATGTATTAACCCCTAGACCTAAGTCTAAACCTAACCCTATTTAAAACTAACTACTTACCTGTGAAATAAACCCTAAGCTAGGGTTTAAACTATTAAACCCTAGTAACTATTCTACCTAGTTAAAATAAATACAAACTTGCCTGTAAAATTAAAATAAACGCTAAGCTAGATACAATGTAACTATTAGTTATATTGTAGCTAACTTAGGGTTTATTTTATAGGTATTTAGTTTTAAATAGGAATTATTTAGGTAATGATAGTAATTTTATTTAGATTTATTTAAATTATATTTAAGTTATGGGGTGTTAAGGTTAGGATTAATAAATTTAGAATAGTGGCGGGCAGATTAGGGGTTAATAAGTGTAGGTAGGTTGTGGCAACATTGGGGGCGGCAGATTAGGGGTTAATAAAAATAATGTAGGTGTCGGTGATGTTGGGGGCAGTAGATTAGAGGTTAATAAGTATAATGTAGGTGGCGGCGATGTCCGGAGCGGCAGATTAAGGGTTAATAAGCATAATGTAGGTGGCGGCGATGTTAGGGACGGCAGATTAGGGGTTAATAATATTTAACTAGTGTTTGCAAGGCAGGAGTGCGGCTGTTTAGGGGTTAATATGTTTATTCTAGTGGCGGCGATGTCTGGACCGACAGATTAGGAGTTAAAAATGTTGCTATAGTGTTTGTGATGCGGGAGGGCCTCGGTTTAGGGGTTAATAGGTAGTTTATGGGTGTTAGTGTACTTTTTAGCACTTAGTTCTGAGTTTTATGTTACGGCGTTGTACCATAAAACTCTTAACTACTGATTTTAAAATGTGTTAGGGATCTTGGAGGTAGAGGGTGTACCCAGGACAGACTCGTAATACCGGCGCTATGGAAGTCCCATAGAAAAAAGACTTAAGTTTACGTAAGTAGTTTTGTGGTAAGGCCAAAGAAGTGTGCGGTGCCCCTAAACCTGCAAGACTCGTAATAGCAGCGGTAGTGAAAAAACAGCATTAGGACCTGTTAACGCTGCTTTTTCAGCCTAACGCAAAACTCGTAATCTAGCCGCTAGGTTTTTTTTCACAGGTAAGTTTATATTTACTTTAAAATAGGTATTATTTAGTTAATAATTGTAATTTTAGTTTAGCTGTATTTTAATTATGTTAAAGTTAGAGGGTATTAAGCTTAGGGTTACGTTAGGGTTATGATAGGGTTAGGTTTAGGGGTTAATGGATTTATTTAGTGGTAGTGATGTGGGAGGCCAGATTTTTAGGGGTTAATAGCTTTAGTATAGTGGCGGCGACATTCTGAACTGCAGATTAGGGGTTAATAGTTTTATGTAGGTGGTGGCGATGTTGGGGGTGGCAGATTAGGGGTTAATAACTGTATGTAGGTGGCGTCGATATTGGAGGCACCAGGTTAGGGGTTAATAACTGTATGTAGGTGGTGGTGATATAGGGGCGGCAGATTAGGGGTTAATAACTGTATGTAGGTGGCGGCAATGTCGGGGCCAGCAGATTAGGGCTGTTTAGACTTTTGGTTTATGTTAGGGTGATAGGTTTAAATGTAACTTTTTATTTCCCCATAGACATCAATGGGACTGCATTACGGAGCTTTTGTTTCCACAATCGCAGGTGTTAGGCTTTTTTTTTGCCGGCTCTCCCCATGGATGTCTATGGGGAAATCGTCCACGAGCACGTCAAAGCAACGATTGTTTTCTGTGCGGTATGGAGTTCAACGCAACCATTTTGCCCGCACAAGCCTGCTTTTTTAAAACTTGTAATACCAGCGCTATAGGAGGGTGAAATAACGACGCTTTTGTGGTGGTCGTTAAAATCCCTATAGCGCTCAAAACTCATAATCTAGCTGATTATTAAATATTATAATTATAAATATTATAGTCCTTTGTATTTAAATATATGTTCATGTACCATATACCTTTGAACCCTTATTAATACTTTTAATAAATATTTATATAAATACTTTTTGAAACATTTTATTTTAGTGCATTTATGTTGTGTTTGGTGCAACTTTTTTTAACTCTCTTTATACAAGGTTTTCAGTCTGACCCAACAATCGTAAATTGTGATTGCGCTTTCGCATTTACATTTACTTTCAACTTGTAATATGAGCGCTATTTTGGTTCTGCGCAAAAAGCTGAGAAAACACGATATCGATTGCACACAAGTTATTGTGCTGCTTGTAATAATATTTAATATATTATACATGTGTTTTGCATATATCCAAGAATTAACAATTTTACTTCAGGTCTCCAAAATCGCTAAATTTCCCAGCACTATTTAGTGTTGCTCTCCAGCACCACTTGTAAATTGAACGATAATAACGCACCCTGCGCTATCAATATAAAGAATAGGGAGTGCTAAAAAATAGTGTAGGCAGCATTAAGATTCTCCTTTTTTATCATTCACTTGTAATACTAGATTGTGCTCTATTCTTGGCTATAATTAATGTATTAACCCATTTTATAATGCATCTATTTGTTACTATTTCAATTTGTACGAATGCGACAAATAGCAAATCATTTGTCAGTTTTTGCATTCAGCTGAAAACAAGGGCACAATATTAAGTTATTGCATTTTTATTTACCCTAATGGATCCCCCATTGCTTCCTGTTGTTCGTTTATCATTTCTTATCATATTTCTGTTTTCTGCTCTAACTTTTTAAATAGTTCTGGTCATTTTTTTTTTAATGCATTTTCCTAAACAATTAATCATAACATTTTACTTTAGATTTTATTCCTTCAAAATGCCTATTTTAAGTATCAGGCCCCCCTTTCTCATACTGCAGGTGTACAAAGTTCCTAGAAAGAGAATTGAACAAAGAATCTGTACCAGGATGTAGGGCGTGCTAATATACCAAACCACCCCTAAATATTACTGTGCCAAACGGAGAGTAAAAAGATACAGTAAAACACACAAATAAAAAACATATAACATACAAGAACACTGATACAAAATGGTCTAAAGTACCTCTGGTATACCAGGATTAGATTAAGTATCGTGCTGGCACTAAAAGGTCAAAAAATAGTCCTAGTAACACCAAAAAAGTTCATGAAGAAAAGATGAACATCCCAGAAATCCACAGACAATTAAATTGAATGGAGCCCTGTAGATAAATGCATATCCCCATTTGAAACCTCCAATAGAATGTGAGCTGCTAAAATCCTATTGGCTGATTTGAACAGCCAATAGGATTTTAGCAGCTCTAATTCCTATTGGCTGATTCACATTTTTCAGCCAATAGCAATGCAAAGGATGCCATCTTGAATCGCGTACCTTGCATTGAAGATTCAGTGTATGGTGGAGACCGTATGAAGAGGATGCTCCGCGCCGGATCTCTTCAGGATGGACCGGCTCTGCGCCGCCGGGATCAAGATAGAAGATGCCGCCTGGATGAAGATTGAAGAGGCCACCTGTATGAAGAATTCTCGCCGCTTGGATGAGGATTTGCCGCTGGGATAAGATTGAAGAGGCGGCCTGGATGAAGACTGTTCGCCGCATGGATGAAGATCATTCAAGCGGGACTTAAAAAACTGTAAGTTGATCTTCGGGGGTTAGTGAGTTAGTTTTTTAAGGGTTTTTTGGGTGTGTTTTTTTTAGTTTAGGGTTTGGGCAATGTAAAAGAGCTAAATGCCCGGCGTTAACAGGCAAGAAGTTAGCGTAGAGCAAAATTGAGCTCCGCACTTCACTCCAATACCAGCTCTGCATAAGTCAGCGGTGAGCTGGTTGTACGTGCTCGTGCACGATTTCCCCATAGACATCAATGGGGAGAGCCGGCTGAAAAAAAGTAAAGCTCCTTAACGCAGCCCCATTGATTCCTATGGGGAAACACATTTTACATTTACACCTAACACTCTAACATGAACCCCGAGTCTAAACACCCCTAATCTTACACTTATTAACCCCTAATCTGCTGCCCCCGACATCGCCGACACCTGCATTATATTATTAACCCCTAATTTGCCGCTCCAGTCATCGCCGACACCTACATTATATTTATTAACCCCTAATCTGCTGCCCCCAACGTCGCCGCCACCTACATTATATTTATTAACCCCTAATCTGCTGCCCCTGACATCGCCGACACCTGCATTATATTTATTAACCCTACCCCCAATGTCGCTGCAACCTACCTACATTTATTAACCCCTAATCTGCCGCCCCCAACGTCGCCGCCACTATTCTAAATGTATTAACCCCTAAACCTAAGTCTAACCTACTCTAACCCCCCAACTTAAATATAATTTAATTAAGTATAAATAAAATTACTATCATTAACTAAATAATTCCTATTTAAAACTAAATACTTACCTATAAAATAAGCCCTAAGATAGCTACAATATAACTAATAATTACATTGTAGCTATCTTAGGTTTTAGTTTTATTTTACAGGCAACTTTGTATTTATTTAACTAGGTGCAATAGTTATTAACTATTTACTAACTACCTTGCTAAAATAAATACAAATTTATCTGTAAAATAAACCCTAACCTAAGTTACACTAAAACCTAACACTACACTATAATTAAATAAATGACCTAACTGAAATACAATTAAATAAATCAAATACAATTAGCTAAATTTCACAAAAATAAAAACACTAAATTACAGAAAATAAAAAACAAATTACAAGATCTTTAAACTAATTACACCTAATCTAATAGCCCTATCAAAATAAAAAAAAGCCCACCCAAAATAAAAAAAAAAACCTAGCCTAACCTAAACTACCAATAGCCCTTAAAAGGGCCTTTTGCTGGGCATTGCCCCCAAGAAATCAGCTTTTACCTGTAAATAAAAATAAAAACAACCCCTCAAACAGTAAAACCCACCACCCACACAACCAACCCCCCAAATAAAACCCTAACTAAAAAAACCTAAGCTCCCCATTGCCCTGAAAAGGGCATTTGGATGGGCATTGCCCTTAAAAGGGCATTTAGCTCTATTGCAGCCCAAAGCCCTAACCTAAAAATAAAACCCACCCAATACACTCTTAAAAAAATCCTAACACTAACCCCTGAAGATCCACTTACCGGGAGAAGTCTTCATCCAAGCGGCAAGATGTCCTCAACGAAGCCGGCAGAAGTGGTCCTTCTGATGGGCAGAAATCTTGACGGGAGAGGGTGTACCACTCACTTTTTGGCCTCCCAGGACAAGCTTGTAATACCGGCGCTATGGAAGTCCCAATTGAAAAAAGACTATACACAATTTGCGTAAATTGGTTTGCGGTAAGGCCAAAAAAGTGTGTGGCGCCCCTAAACCTGCAAGACTCGTAATAGCAGCGGGCGTGAAAAAGCAGCATTAGGACTTGTTAACTCATCTTTTTCACCTTACCGCAAAACTCCTAATCTAGGCGTTAGTTTAATTGTAAGTTTAAACTTACAGCTGCCGGTTTTTTCCTACTTTTTTCCTACTTCCAGTATTACGAATCTTGTGGGTATAGCTGTACAGCACACTTTTTTGACAGTCACGCAACTTAACTACTACTACTAAGTCCTTTTTCAATGGGACTTACAAAGTGCCGGTATTACGAGTTTGCCTGTCCAGCCAAAAAGTGAGCGGTACAGCCCATAACTACAAGATCCGTACCGTAAACTGAAAGTCAGTAGTTACGGCTTTTACGTTACAAGTCCGTAACATAAAACTCATAACTAAAGTGCTAAAAAGTACACTAACATCCATAAACTACTTATTAATAGTGGTGTCGCGAACTTAAAAATTTCGGTTCGCGAACGGTGGACTCGAACTTCCGCCGAACCGCCATTGAATTCAATAGGCAGGCGAACTTTAAAACCTACAAGGACTCTTTCTGGCCACAATAGTGATGGAAAAGTTGTTTCAAGGGTACTAACACCTGGACTGTCGCATGCTGGAGGGGGATCCCTGGCAAAACTCCCATGGAAAATTACATAGTTTATGCAGAGTCTGCTTTTAACCCATAATGGGCCTAAATCAACTAACATTCCCAAATTGTTTGCAATAACGTGCTTTAAAACATCAGTTATGATGTCGTATCTATCAGGTAGTGTAAGGGTTACGGCCGCATCACAGTGACAGAGCAAACTCCAAGTGTTACGCACCGCAATCAACCGCAAACAGTCCACTTGCACAACCACGAGATAGATAGATAGATTTGATAGATAGATACATAGATAACATAGCTCAATCGATGCAATATACATATGATCGATACACTGTACATAGCTCAATAGATGCAATATACATTCAATCGATACGAATTACATCGATCAATAGATGCAATATACATTTGATAGATACGAATGTTATCGAATCAAAGATGCAATATACATTTTATAGATATGAATGACATCAACCAAAATATGTAATATACATTTTATAGATACGAATTACATTGATCAATAGATGCAATCTACATTTGATCGATACGTTTGATAGTTCGATCGATTTGATATATAAATAAATGGATTTGAAATATATATAATTTCCCTGACAGAGTATAACAATAAGACATGTGGTCTGTGACCCGTGGTGTGTTTAGTAGTAATATTCTTAACATTTTACTACAACCTGTTACTCCCCCTATCAGATGAGGTCTATATGGCCTTCATTTGTGGAACCGGGAGATGGAAGAAGATGATTGTTCTGTCCTCCTACTTCAAATTTGTCAGAAACACAAGTGGCTATCTCAAAACATCATGGACAGAAGATAGATTGATAGATAGGATAGATATACATAGATTGATATTTAGATAGAATAGATAGAAGAGAAATAGATAGATTTGTTAGATATATAATTACCCTAATAAAGTCTAATAATTAAACATGCGTTCTTGGACCCAACTAGGTTGTGTTAAGTAGTACTATTCTTCACACTTTCAGCCCTGTAACTCCCCCTATTGGTGGAGGTCTATATGGTGGTTATGATTACCCTGACAAAGTATAACAACAAGACACGCGGTCTGGGACCCATGGTAATTTTGTTGGGACCCACCTGACAAAGTATAACATCAAGACACACGGTGTTGGACCCATGATAACTAGCTTGTGTTAATTATTACTTTTCTTAGCACTTTAATCCCTGTTACCCCCCCCTATCGGGGGTGGTCTATATGGCCTGCCTGATTACCCTGAAAAAATATAATAATAAGACATGCGGTCTGGTACCTATTTTAACTAGGTTGTGTTTTAAGTACTACCATTCTTAGCACTTTAATATCTGTAACTCCCCCCTATTTGGTGAGGTCTATACGGCCTGGATGATTACCCATACAAAATATAATAATAAGACATCTGCTCTTGGTCTGCGACCCATGGTAACTATGTTGTCTTAATTAGTAATGTCCTTAGCATTTTAATAGCTGTTACTCATACTCACCCTATCGGTGGAGGTCTATATGGCCTGCATGATTACCCTTACAAAATATAATAACCAAACATATGCTATGGGACCCATGGTAAGTAGGCTGTGTTAAGTAGTACTGTTCTTTGCAGTTTCATACCTGTTACAACACCAAATGGTGGCAGGTCTATATGGCCTTCATGATTAGCTGCACCCAAACCCAAAAAAAAAGCAGAGTGGTCTTAGACTAACACCCATGGCTAACTCGGTTGTTTCAATTAGTACTATTCTTAGCACTTTCATCCCTGTTACGGGTGGTCTACATGGCCATCATGATTAGCCTAACAAAATACTACAATCCAACCTTTGCTCAGTCTTCATAGGCCCTTCATTGGCTGTATTTTGATAGTACAGTTCTTATTATTTTTATAGCTGATACAACACCGAATGTTGTCAGCTCTATATGGCCTGCATGATTAGCCGCACCGAATACAAAAATAAATCCAAGCGGTCTTGGATTAACACCCATGGCTAACTCGGTTGTTTCAAGTAGTACTATTCTTAGCACTTTCATCTCATCATCCCTGTTACTTCCAGGACTCTCGGTGGTGGTCTACATGGCCATCATGATTAGCCTAACCAAATACTACAATCCAACCTTGGCTCAGTCTTCATAAGGCCCTTCATTGGTTGTATTTTTGTAGTTCTGTTCTTATTAGTTAAATAGCTGATACAACACCGAATGGTGGCAGCTCTATATGGCCTGCATGATTAGCCGCACCCAAAGCAAAAATAAATCCAAGCGGTCTTGGATTAACACCCATGGCTAACTCGGTTGTTTCAAGTAGTACTATTCTTAGCACTTTCATCTCATCATCCCTGTTACTTCCAGGACTCTCGGTGGTGGTCTACATGGCCATCATGATTAGCCTAACCAAATACTACAATCCAACCTTGGCTCAGTCTTCATAAGGCCCTTCATTGGTTGTATTTTGGTAGTACTGTTCTTATTAGTTTAATAGCTGACACAACACCGAATGGTGGCAGCTCTATATGGCCTGCATGATTAGCCGCACCCAAAGCCAAAAAAAAGCCAAGGGGTCTTGCACTAACACCCATGGCTAACTCTGTTGTTTCAAGTTGTACTATTCTTAGCACTTTCATCTCATCCCTGTTACTTCCAGGACTCTCGGTGGTGGTCTACATGGCCATCATGATTACCCTCACCAAAATATAACAACAATACGTGCGTGCAGGGAACCATGGTAAGGTTACTTCCTTTCGCAAAATCGAGTATAACAGTTGCAGGCAGAGGTTCTGACCCTGCATTATGGCTGCACCTCTCCCTAAAAGAGGCATGCGTTACAGAGTCTGTGGGCATGTATGCAAAGAGATGGCCTGCCTAAAAAGAGGAGCAAGGCTGTACAGGTTGTTCTCCTTCAGCCGTTTTATACGCTGTCCCACGGCCACGACCCTCAACAACCATAAGTACCACAAGCCTGGGTACTTATGGACAAATCGTTGTACAATTAGATTGCACACATGTGCCATGCACGGCACATGTGTCAACTTGCCCAATTTCAATGCCGCCACCAAATTACTTCCATTGTCAGAAACATCCCTTGCCAATCTCCAGTTGGTGCGGAGTCAGCCACTGATCCACCTGTGCGTTCAGGGCGGTCAGGAGTGCTGGTGCGGTGTGACTCTCCGCTTTCAGGCAAGTCAACCCCAAGACGGCGTGACACTGCCGTACCCGGGATGTAGCATAGTACCTGTGGAGCTGGGGGGGGGGGTGCCATAGATGTGGAGCAAGACGCAGAAGTTGAAGAGGACTCAGCCGAGGAAGAGGTTATGGAAGAGGATGGAGTAGGAGGAGTAGAGGAGGTAGCAGCAGGCCTGCCTGCAAGTCGTGGTGGTGTCACCAACTCTTCTGCAGAGCCACGCATTCCATGCTTGTCAGAAGTCAGCAGGTTTACCCAATGCGCAGTGTAGGTGATATACCTGCCCTGACAATGCTTTGCAGACCAGCTATCCGTGGTCATATGGACCCTTGCCCCAACGCTGTGTGCCAGACATGCCATAACTTCCTTTCTCACAACAGAGTACAGGTTTGGGATTGCCTTTTGTGAAAAGAAATTTCTGCCAGGTACCTTCCACTGCGGTGTCCCAATAGATAAAAATTTTTTTAAAGCATCAGACTCCACCAGCTTGTATGGTAAAAGCTGGCGGGCTAAGAGTTCAGACAAGCCAGCTGTCAGACGCCTGTCAAAGGGGGAGACTTTGAAAAATTGGCTTCTTACGCTCAAACATGTCCTTGACAGACACCTGACTGTGGGCAGATGACCAGGAACTGCTACGTAAGAGAGACTGAGTGGAGGATGGTTGAGAGGGGGCAAGGAGGACAGCACTGGTTGACGTGGCTGAAGATGCTGGAACAGGAGGAGGAGGGCGGCTTTCACTTTGTGTGCTGCTTCTACTCACGTGTTCTTCCTATCGGCGTTTGTGATGGGAGACCATGTGCCTTTGCAAAGCAGTTGTACCTAGGTGGGTGTTGGACTTCCCATGACTCAGTTTCTTTTGGCACAGTTTGCAAATGGCATCGCTGTTGTCAGAGGCAGACACACACAAAAAATGCCATACTGCTGAGCTCTGCGATGACGGCATTCTGGTGGTGGCAACAGCATGTGTTGATGGGCGTCGGCGTGCTGTCTGGCTGACCCCTGGTGACGATGCATGCTGTCTGACTGTGCCACTAGCTCCTTGAGACGACCTCCCCATGCTTCCAAATCGTCTCCTCCTCCTCCTCCTCTCTGTCTCCCCATCTGAACTTTCTCCCTCTTCTTCTTCTCTTCTAGCAGGCACCCACGTGACATCCACCGACACATCATCATCAACCGCTTCACTTGTATCTGAAACATCAAGAAAGGAAGCAGCAGCGGGTACAACATCATCATCACACCGTACCTCCATGTCGGTAATGCTGCCTGACTGAGACTTATCACTATTATCTACATCCTCTGTCAATGATGGTTGCGCATCACTCATTTCTTCCAAATGATGTGTCAATAAATCCTGTGACAGATCAAGTGAAGCAGCTGTGGTGCTAGTGTTGGTGGTGGCGACAGGCGGGGGAGTGGCACTGGTCACTTGAGACCTGCCCAAAGCACAGCTGGACGTAGATAGTGCGTCAAGGTTAGGAGGACTAGCAGCGGAAGCTGAAGAAGATTGGGTGTCCTGTGTTAGCCATTCAACTAGGTCCTCCTCAGAAGTTTTTGCATCCCCCTGGCACCCGGCGTCTGAACAATGTGCATATTTGTAGGGTCTAAAGGAATCACAGCACCATGACCACGACCACGGAACCTGCGGGGTGGCCTGCCTCTGCCTGTCATTTTTAAAAAAATGGACAATAACAATACTATTACACCAATTGAGTGGTGGCACTGTGAAAGTGGGCACAGTATACGCTGAGAGACTGACAACAACAAAAAAGACAGATGTTTTAAAAATCACCAATTGTTATTTTTTTTAAATATTACAAGTACTGTGACAACAAATATGATTGTTTGTCACTAGTTGGCAAATGGGCCTGTCTGGCACACACACTGGGAGAAAGGAAACTGCAATTCAATGGCACTAGGAGACTGAAGAATCACAGTCAAAACAGTTATGATTAACAAAAATTCCAATCCTGTTACAATAAATATGATTGGTGGCACTAATTGGCTAGTTGGAACTGGCACACAGGCAGGCAGGAGGAAAATGCAATTCAAGGGCACTAGTAGACTGCAGATTGACAGTCAAAACAGTGATGATTGACAAATTTTGCAATACTGTTAAAAGAAATATGATTGTTGGCACTAATTGGATAGTTGGGCCTGGCACACAGGCTGGCAGGCAGTAGAAAAGTGCAATTCAATGGCACGAGCAAACTGAGGATTTTAAGATCAACAATCAAATTTTTTTTAATTTTAATTAGTAACTATACTGTGACAACAATTATGATTGGTGTAAATACAGGGAGTGCAGAATTATTAGGAAAGTTGTATTTTTGAGGATTAATTTTATTATTGAACAACAACCATGTTCTCAATGAACCCAAAAAACTCATTAATATCAAAGCTGAATAGTTTTGGAAGTAGTTTTTAGTTTGTTTTTAAGTTATAGCTATTTTAGGGGGATATCTGTGTGTGCAGGTGACTATTACTGTGCATAATTATTAGGCAACTTAACAAAAAACAAATATATACCCATTTCAATTATTTATTTTTACCAGAGAAACCAATATAACATCTCAACATTCACAAATATACATTTGTGACATTCAAAAACAAAACAAAAACAAATCAGTGACCAATATAGCCACCTTTCTTTGCAGGAACACTCAAAAGCCTGCGATCCATTGATTCTGTCAGTGTTTTGATCTGTTCACCATCAACATTGCGTGCAGCAGCAACCACAGCCTCCCAGACACTGTTCAGAGAGGTGTACTGTTTTCCCTCCTTGTAAATCTCACATTTGATGATGGACCACAGGTTCTCAATGGGGTTCAGATCAGGTGAACAAGGAGGCCATGTCATTAGATTTTCTTCTTTTATACCCTTTCTTGCCAGCCACGCTGTGGAGTACTTGGACGCGTGTGATGGAGCATTGTCCTGCATGAAAATCATGTTTTTCTTGAAGGATGCAGACTTCTTCCTGTACCACTGCTTGAAGAAGGTGTCTTCCAGAAACTGGCAGTAGGACTGGGAGTTGAGCTTGACTCCATCCTCAACCCGAAAAGGCCCCACAAGCTCATCTTTGATGATACCAGCCCAAACCAGTACTCCACCTCCACCTTGCTGGCGTCTGAGTCGGACTGGAGCTCTCTGCCCTTTACCAATCAAGCCATGGGCCCATCCATCTGGCCCATCAAGACTCACTATCATTTCATCAGTCCATAAAACCTTAGAAAAATCAGTCTTGAGATATTTCTTGGCCCAGTCTTGACATTTCAGCTTGTGTGTCTTGTTCAGTGGTGGTCGTCTTTCAGCCTTTCTTACCTTGGCCATGTCTCTGAGTATTGCACACCTTGTGCTTTTGGGCACTCCAGTGATGTTGAAGCTCTGAAATATGGCCAAACTGGTGGCAAGTGGCATCTTGGCAGCTGCACGCTTGACTTTTCTCAGTTATTTTTCAGTTATTTTGCGCCTTGGTTTTTCCACACGCTTCTTGCGACCCTGTTGACTATTTTGAATGAAACGCTTGATTGTTCAATGATCACGCTTCAGAAGCTTTGCAATTTTAAGAGTGCTGCATCCCTCTGCAAGATATCTCACTATTTTTGACTTTTCTGAGCCTGTCAAGTCCTTCTTTTGACCCATTTTGCCAAAGGAAAGGAAGTTGCCTAATAATTATGCACACCTGATATAGGGTGTTGATGTCATTAGACCACACCCCTTCTCATTACAGAGATGCACATCACCTAATATGCTTAATTGGTAGTAGGCTTTCGAGCCTATACAGCTTGGAGTAAGACAACATGCATAAAGAGGATGATGTGGTCAAAATACTCATTTGCCTAATAATTCTGCACTCCCTGTAGTTGGCAAGACGGCCTGGCACAAAAGGCTGGCAGGCAGGAGGTAAATGCAATTCAAGGACACTAGAAAACTGAATACTGAGAGTCAAAACAGTGATGATTGACAATGTTTGCAATACTGTTAAAAGAAATATGATTGCTGGCAATAATTGGCTATGTGGGCCTGGCACACAGCAGGCTGCAAGGCAGGAGGAAAGTGCAATTCAATGGCACCAGCAAACTGAGGATTCCCAACAACTATTACCAAAAATTTAATTTTTTAATTATTAAGAATACTGTGACAACAAATATGATTGGTGTAAATATTTTTCAAGTAGGCCTGGCACACAGGCTTGAAAGGCAGTAGAAAAGTGCAATTCTAGGGCATGAGCAAACTGAGGATTAAGATCAACAATCAAGATTTTTTTTAATTTTAATTAGTAACTATACTGTGACAACAATTATGATTGGTGTAAATAGTTGGCAAGACGGCCTGGCACAAAAGGCTGGCAGGCAAGAGGTAGATGCAATTCAAGGACACTAGGAGACTGATTACTGACAGTCAAAACAGTGCTGATTGACAATTTTTGCAATACTGTTAAAAGAAATATGATTGCTGGCAATAATTGGCTAGGTGGGCCTGGCACAAAGCAGGCTGCAAGGCAGGAGGAAAGTGCAATTCAATGGCACCAGCAAACTGAGGATTCACAACAACTATTACCAACAATTTTAATTTTTAATTATTAAGAATACTGTGACAACAAATATGATTGGTGAAAATATTTTTCAAGTAGGTCTGGCACACAGGCTTGGAAGGCAGTAGAAAAGTGCAATTCTAGGGCACGAGCAAACTGAGGATTAAGATCAACAATCAAGAATTTTTTAATTTTAATTAGTAACTATACTGTGACAACAATTGATTGGTGTAAATAGTTGGCAAGACGGCCTGGCACAAAAGGCTGGCAGGCAGGAGGTAGATGCAATTCAAGGACACTAGGAGACTGATTACTGACAGTCAAAACAGTGATGATTGACAATTTTTGCAATACTGTTAAAAGAAATATGATTGCTGGCAATAATTGGCTAGGTGGGCCTGGCACACAGCAGGCTGCAAGGCAGGAGGAAAGTGAAATTCAATGGCACCAGCAAACTGAGGATTCACAACAAATATTACCAAAAATTAAAATTTTTAATTATTAAGAATACTGTGACAACAAATATGATTGGTGTAAATATTTTTCAAGTAGGCCTGGCACACAGGCTTGGAAGGCAGTAGAAAAGTGCAATTCTAGGGCACGAGCAAACTGAGGTTTAAGATCAACAATCAAGAATTTTTTCATTTTAATTAGTAACTATACTGTGACAACAATTATGATTGGTGTAAATAGTTGGCAAGACGGCCTGGCACAAAAGGCTGGCAGGCAGGAGGTAAATGCAATTCAAGGACACTAGGAGACTGAATACTGACAGTCAAAACAGTGATAATTGACAATTTTTGCAATACTGTTAAAAGAAATATGATTGCTGGCAATAATTGGCTAGGTGGGCCTGGCACACAGCAGGCTGCAAGGCAGGAGGAAAGTGAAATTCAATGGCACCAGCAAACTGAGGATTCACAACAAATATTACCAAAAATTAAAATTTTTAATTATTAAGAATACTGTGACAACAAATATGATTGGTGTAAATATTTTTCAAGTAGGCCTGGCACACAGGCTTGGAAGGCAGTAGAAAAGTGCAATTCTAGGGCACGAGCAAACTGAGGATTAAGATCAACAATCAAGAATTTTTTCATTTTAATTAGTAACTATACTGTGACAACAATTATGATTGGTGTAAATAGTTGGCAAGACGGCCTGGCACAAAAGGCTGGCAGGCAGGAGGTAAATGCAATTCAAGGACACTAGGAGACTGAATACTGACAGTCAAAACAGTGATGATTGACAATTTTTGCAATACTGTTAAAAGAAATATGATTGCTGGCAATAATTGGCTAGGTGGGCCTGGCACACAGCAGGCTGCAAGGCAGGAGGAAAGTGCAATTCAATGGCACCAGCAAACTGAGGATTCACAACAACTATTACCAAAAATTTTAATTTTTAATTATTAAGAATACTGTGACAACAAATATGATTGGTGTAAATATTTTTCAAGTAGGCCTGGCACACAGGCTTGGAAGGCAGTAGAAAAGTGCAATTCTAGGGCACGAGCAAACTGAGGATTAAGATCAACAATCAAGATTTTTTTAATTTTAATTAGTAACTATACTGTGACAACAATTATGATTGGTGTAAATAGTTGGCAAGACGGCCTGGCACAAAAGTCTGGCAGGCAGGAGGTAAATGCAATTCAAGGACACTAGGAGACTGAATACTGAGAGTCAAAACAGTGATGATTGACAATTTTTGCAATACTGTTAAAAGAAATATGATTGCTGGCAATAATTGGCTAGGTGGGCCTGGCACACAGCAGGCTGCAAGGCAAGAGGAAAGTGCAATTCAATGGCACCAGCAAACTGAGGATTCACAACAACTATTACCAAAAATGTTAATGTTTAATTATTAAGAATACTGTGACAACAAATATGATTGGTGTAAATATTTTTCAAGTAGGCCTGGCACACAGGCTTGGAAGGCAGTAGAAAAGTGCAATTCTATGGCACAAGCAAACTGAGGATTAAGATCAACAATCACATTTTTTTTAATTTTAATTAGTAACTATACTGTCTGTGACAAAAATTATGATTGGTGTAAATAGTTGGCTAGACGGCCTGGCACAAAAGGCTGGCAGGCAGGAGGTAAATGCAATTCAATGGCACTAGGAGACTGAATATTTGCAGTCCAAAAAATTATGATTTTTATTTTTTTATATACTGTTACAAGAATTATGATTGGTGCCAGTAATTGGCTAGTTGGGCCTGGCACACAGGCTGGCAGATATGAGTTGTGGATGGTAGGTAGGGCAGCAATTTAACACAGTATGCTGTGTAAGTGACAAAAACACAGGCCTGATAGAAAATTAAGTTAGATTACACTAGCAAAATATTTTAAAATTTTAGATTTTAATATTAAAATTATGTTAAGAAGTGCAATGCACATATGAGTGGTCGCACTGGCTGGCTGCTACGTAGGGCAGCAATTAACAACAGTATGCTGTGTAAGTCAGATAGACAATTAGACACAGGCCTGATAGAAAATAAAATTAGATTACACTAGCATAATGATTTAAAGACTTTTTTTGGGGAATTTAAAGAAAAAGGTTAAGCACATACATATGAGTCGTGGCTGATAGCCTTGGAAGGGCAGCTATTAAAAACAGTAGGCTCTGTAAGTCAGATACACACACGCCTGATAGAAAATACTATTAGATTACACTAGAAAAATGATTGAAATTATTTTTTTGGGGGGGGGATTAAAAAAAGGTTAAACACATATGAGTCGTGGCTCATAGACTAGGGAGGGCAGCAAGTAAACACAGTAGGCTCTGTATGTCAGCAAAACACACAGGCCTGATAGAAAATTATATTAGATTACACTATCAAACAAATTTAAACTTTTTTTTTTTTATATTTAAATTAAGGTGAAGAAGATATGAGTGCTGGGTGGCTGCCTGGCACAGACCAATTAACCAAAAGACTGAAAAAAAATGAGGTATATTAATGCTGAGTGAGCCTGACAGACACAGGCCTGATAGTAAATGTAATTAGATTACACTAGCAAAATATTTTTTTTTTTAAATTTAAAATAATGTTATAAACGGATATTAACACTGGTGGCTGGCACAGAGCAATGAACCAGAGTATATGCTGTGTGACACAGGCCTGATAGAAAATGAAAAAAAAAATTCACTAGCAAAATAATTAAATTTTTTGGTTAGTTAAATTTAAACTAATGTTGTTAGGGAGATATCAGTGGTGGCAGTAATCACAGCATATGCTGTGAGCCTTAAACACACAGCTGAATTCCAGGCAAATGCTAATAAAAAAAAAAACTTAAAAAAAAAAAAAAAAAAACGGCACGAAATATAGCCCTAAAAAGGGCTTTTTGGGGTGCTGTGCTTGCAGCAGAGATGAGTGGAGTCCTTCTGGACTGTAGTGGACACTAAATACACTAGCCTAGCTATGTTTTTCCTATTAATGTCAGGAGGAAAAACACAACGCATCCTCCCATTAAGAAAGCAAGGTCGTTATGAGTCTAAAATGGTGGATTCCGAGTAGCTGGGAGGGTCTGTGAGGGAGTGTCTGATGTTGATTGGCTATAATGTGTCAGACGGCTGTGACATAAAGGGTCAAAGTTTCCTCAATGATGACACATAGGGGCGGATCGAACATCGCCATGTGTTCGCCCACAAACGCGAACGCAAACAAGCTATGTTCGCTGTGAACCGTTCGCGGGTGAACAGTTTGGGACATCACTACTTATTAACCCCTAAACCGAGGCCCTCCCACATTACAAACACTAAAATAAAATTATTAACCCTTAATCTGCCGCTCCGGACATCACCGCCACTATAATAAACATATTAACCCCTAAACCGCCGTATTCCCGCATCACAAACACTAGTTAAATAGTATTAACCCCTAATCTGCTGTCCCTAACATCACTGCAACCTACATTACTGTTTTTAACCCCTAATATGCCGCTCCCAAAATCGCCGCCACTTTACTAGTTATTAACCCCTAAACCTAACCCTAGGTCTAACCCTAACCCTAACGTAACCCTAACACCCACTAACTTTAACATAATTTAAATTATTCCAAATAAAAATTACAATTCATACCTAAATTATTTAAAACTAAATAAATACTTAGCTTTAAAATAAAACCTAAGCTAGCTACACTATAACTAATAGTTACAGTTGCAAGAAAAAGTATGTGAACCCTTTGGAATGATATGGATTTCTGCACAAATTGGTCATAAAATGTGATCTGATCATCATCTAAGTCACAACAATAGACAATCACAGTCTGCTTAAACTAATAACACACAAAGAATGAAATGTTGCCATGTTTTTATTGAACACACCATGTAAACATGCACAGTGCAGGTGGAAAAAGTATGTGAACCCCTAGACTAATGACATCTCCAAGAGCTAATTGGAGTGTGATGTCAGCCAACTGGAGTCCAATCAATGAGATGAGATTGGAGGTGTTGGTTACAGCTGCCCTGCCCTATAAAAAACACACACCAGTTTTGGGTTTGCTTTTCACAAGAAACATTGCCTGATGTGAATGATGCCTCGCACAAAAGAGCTCTCAGAACCTACGATTAAGAATTGTTGACTTGCATAAAGCTGGAAAGGGTTATAAAAGTATCTCCAAAAGCCTTGCTGTTCATCAGTCCATGGTAAGACAAATTGTCTATAAATGGAGAAAGTTCAGCACTGCTGCTACTCTCCCTAGAAGTGGCCGTCCTGTAAAGATGAATGCAAGAGCACAGCGCAGACTGCTCAATGAGGTGAAGAAGAATCCTAGAATGTCAGCTAAATACTTACAAAAGTCACTGGCAAATGCTAACATCCCTGTTAGCAAATCTACAATACGTAAAACACTAAACAAGAATGGATTTTATGGGAGGATACCACAGAGGAAGCCACTGCTGTCCAAACAAAACATTGCTGTACGTTTACAGTTTGCACAAGAGCACCTGGATGTTCCACAGCAGTACTGGCAAAATATTCTGTGGACAGATGAAACCAAAGTTGAGTTGTTTTGAAGAAACACACAATACTATGTGTGGCGAAAAAGAGGCACAGCACACTAACATCAAAACCTCATCCCAACTGTGAAGTATGGTGGTGGGGGCATCATGGTTTGGGGCTGCTTTGCTGCGTCAGGGCCTGGACGGATTGCTATCATCAAAGGAAAAATGAATTCCCAAGTTTATCAAGACATTTTGCAGGAGAACTTAAGGCCATCTGTCTACCAGCTGAAGCTCAACAGAAGATGGGTGTTGCAACAGGACAATGACCCAAAGCGTAGAAGTAAATCAACAACAGAATGGCTAAAACAGAAGAAAATACGCCTTCTGAAGTGGCCCAGTCAGAGTCCTGACCTCAACCTGATTGAGATGCTGTGGCATGACCTCAAGAAAGCTATTCACACCAGACATCCCAAGAATATTGCTGAACTGAAATAGTTCTGTAAAGAGGAATGGTCAAGAATTACTCCTGACCGTTGTGAATGTCTGATCTGCAACTACAGGAAACGTTTGGTTGAAGTTATTGCTGCCAAAGGAGGTTCATCCAGTTATTAAATCCAAGGGTTTACATACTTTTTCCACCTGCACTGTGAATGTTTACATGGTGTGTTCAATAAAAACATGGCAAGTACATTTCATTCTTTGTGTGTTATTAGTTTAAGCAGACTGTGATTGTCTATTGTTGTGACTTAGCTGATGATCAGATCACATTTTATGACCAATTTGTGCAGAAATCCATATCATTCCAAAGGGTTCACATACTTTTTCTTCAAACTGTATATTGTGTCTAGCTTATGTTTTATTTTTATTTCACAGGTAAGTTTGTATTTAATTTCACTAGGTAGATTAGTTATTAAATAGTTATTAACTATTTACTACCTAGCTAAAATAAATACAAACTTATCTGTGAAATAAAACTTAACCTGTCTTACACTAAAACCTACCATTACACTAAAATTAAATAAATTAAATTACAAAAAAAAACATTTATCTAAATTACAAAAAATAATAAACTCTAAATTACAAAAAATAATAAAAACTAAATTACACAAAATAAAAAAGAAATGATCAAATAGTTAAACTAATTACAAGCCCTATAAAAATAACCCCCCAAATAAAAATCCTCTAGCCTACACTAAACTGCCAATGGCCCTTAAAAGGGCCTTTTGCAGGGCATTGCCCCAAAGAAATCAGCTCTTTTACCTGTAATAAAAAAATATTAACATCCCCCCAACAGTAAAACCCACCACCCACACAACCAACCCCCCAAATTAAAAACCTACCTAAAAAACCTAAGCTCCCCATTGCCCTGAAAAATGCATTTGAATGGGCATTGCCCTTAAAAGGGCATTAAGTTCTTTTACGTTGCCCAAACCCTAATCTAAAAATAAAACCCACCCAATAAACCCTTAAAAGAACTAACACTAACCCCCCCCAAGATCCACTTACTGTTTTTGAAGATCGGACATCCATCCTCATCCATCCGGGAGAAGTCTTCATCCAAGCGGCAAGAAGTCCTCAAAGAAGGCAGGAGAAGTCTTCATACAAGCGGCAAGAAGTCATCCTCCAGGCAGGCAGAAGTCTACATCCAGACGGCATCTTCTATCTTCATCCTTCCGACGCGGAGTGGCTCCATCTTCAAGACATCCAGCATTGAGCATCCTCTTCTTTTGATGGTTCTTGAAGAATGAAGGTTCCTTTAAATGATGTCATCCAAGATGTTGTCCCTTGACATCTGCAATCAGCCAATAGGATTGAGCTTCAATCCTATTGGCTGATCCAATCAGCCAATAGGATTGAGCTTGCATTCTATTGGCTGATTGGAACAGCCAATAGAATACAAGCTTAATCATATTGGCTGGCTGATTGCATCAACCAATAGGATTTTTTACCCTTTAATTCCAATTGGCTGATAGAATTCTATCAGCCAATCGGAATTCAAGGGACACCATCTTTTTTTTGGTGTAATTTAGTGTTTATTATATTTTATAATTTAGAGTTTATTATTTTTTTTATTTTTTTTTATTGAGACATTATTGAAAAAGAGACATGTGGAACAAATAGTAGGTATACATACAGCAATATAACTTTCCCCAAATGGGGCATCCATTTATAGAATTATGCGGGACAGTCCAAGTGCTTACAGAGTCATATTGTTCCCCTGGCTATATTATTGATTGTCCATTTCCTCACTATTATTCGCTAATGATCCACATTCTGAATGTCTCTTTCAATTTTTCCTTGTTTATACAGCAGAATTAACATAACTAAATATCTAATCA
The DNA here is from genome assembly GCF_027579735.1 of Bombina bombina. NCBI lineage: Eukaryota > Metazoa > Chordata > Amphibia > Anura > Bombinatoridae > Bombina > Bombina bombina. The sequence continues at coordinate 27,237,844 of NC_069502.1, forward strand.
AGCAAAATAATAAAAAAATACATAGGTTACAGGATTTCAAATTTCAAGTTGTTCTGTTTATTTCTCCCGGTCTGAGGGCAATTATCACGTACAGGCTAAGGTGTGCGTGCGACACGGATTAAATTTAATGTAGATCACTAGTGATGTTGCGAACTTAAAATTTTCGGTTCGCGAACGGCCATTGAATTCAATAGGCAGGCGAATTTTAAAACCTACAAGGACTCTTTCTGGCCACAATAGTGATGTAAAAGTTGTTTCAAGGTTACTGACACCTGGACTGTGGCATGCTGGAGGGGGATCCCTGGCAAAACTCCCATGTAAAATTACATAGTTTATGCAGAGTCTGCTTTTAACCCATAAAGGGCCTAAATCACCTAACATTCCCAAATTGTTTGCAATAACGTGCTTTAAAACATCAGTAATGATGTTGTATCTATCAGGTAGTGTAAGGGTTACGGCCGCATCACAGTGACAGAGCAAACTCCAAGTGTAACGCACCGCAATCAACCGCAAACAGTCCACTTGCAGAACCACGAGATAGGTAGATTTGATAGATAGATACATAGATTACATAGCTCAATCGATGCAATATACATACGATCGATACACTGTACATAGCTCAACAGATGCAATATACATTTGATAGATACGAATTACATCGATCAATAGATGCAATATACATTTGATAGATACGAATGTTATCGAATCAAAGATGCAATATACATTTTATAGATACAAATGACATCAACCAAAATATGTAATATACATTTTATAGATACGAATTACATCGATCAAAAGATGCAATCTACATTTGATCGATACGTTTGATAGTTCGATCGATTTGATAGATAAATAAATCGATTTGAAATATATATAATTTCCATGACAGAGTATAACAATAAGACATGTGGTCTGTGACCCGTGGTGTGTAAAGTAGTACTATTCTTAACATTTTACTACAACCTGTTACTCCCCCTATCGGTTGAGGTCTATATGGCCTTCATTTTTGGAACCGGGAGATGGAAGAAGATGATTGTTCTGTCCTCCTACTTCAAATTTGTCAGAAACACAAGTGGCTGTCTCAAAACAGTCCGGACAGAAGATAGATCGATCGATAGGATAGATAGATAGATATACATAGATTGATAGTTAGATAGAATTGATAGAAGAAAAATAGATAGATTTTTTAGATATATAATTATCCTGATAAAGTCTAATAATTAAACATGCGGTCTTGGACCCAACTAGGTTGTGTTAAGTAGTACTATTCTTCGCAGTTTCAGCCCTGTAACTCCCCCTATTGGTGGAGGTCTATATGGCGGTTATGATTACACTGACAAAGTATAACAACAAGACACGCGTTCGGGGACCCATGGTAATTTTGTTGTGTTAAGTAAAACTTTTCTTATCACTTGAATCCCTCTTACCCACCCTTTTGTTGGAGGTCTATATGGCCTGCATGATTAGCCTGACAAAGTATAACAAGAAAACATCTGGTCTGGGACCCATGATAATTAGGTTGTGTTTAAGTAGTACTATTCTTAGAACTGTAATCCCTGTTACTCCCCCTATCAAGGGCGGTCTATATGGCCTGCATGATTACCCTGACAAAGTATAACAACAAGACACACGGTGTTGGACCCATGGTAACTAGCTTGTGTTAATTAGTACTTTTCTTATCACTTTAATCCCTGTTACCCCCCCTATCGGGGGAGGTCTATATGGCCTGCCTGATTACCCTGAAAAAATATAATAATAAGACATGCGGTCTGGGACCCATGTTAACTAGGTTGTGTTTTAAGTAGTACCATTCTTAGCACTTTAATCTCTCTAACTCCCCCTATTTGGGGAGGTCTATACGGCCTGGATGATTACCCATGCCAAATATACTAATAAGACATCTGCTCTGGGTCTTGGACCCATGGTAACTATGTTGTGTTAAGTAGTAATATCCTTAGCATTTTAATAGCTGTTACTCACCCTATCGGTGGCGGTCTACATGGCCTGCATGATTACCCTTACAAAATATAATTAAAAAACATGCAGTCTGGGACCCATGGTAACTAGTTTGTGTTAAGTAGTAATTTCCTTTGCATTTTAATACCTGTTAGGGGAGGTCTACATGGCCTGCATGATTACCCTTACAAAATATAATAACAAAACATGCGGTCTGGGACCCATGGTAACTAGGTTGTGTTAATTATTACTCTTCTTAGCATTTTAATACCTGTTACTCACCCTATCTATACGGCCTGCATGATTACCCATACAAAATATAATAAGACATCTGCTCTGGGTCTGTGACCCATGGTAACTCGGTTGTGTTAATTTGTACTGTTCTTAGCATTTTAATACCTGTTACACCCTTTTGGGGGAGGTCTATATGGACTGCATGATTACCCTGACAAAGTATAACAACAAAACACGCGGTGTGGGACCCATGGTAACTAGCTTGTGTTAATTAGTACTGTTCTTAGCATTTTAATACCTGTTACTCACCCTATCTGGGGAGGTCTATATGGCCTGCATGATTACCCTTACAAAATAGAATAACAAGACATGCGGTCTGGCACCCATGGTAACTAGGTTGTGTTAAGTAGTACTCTTCTTAGCATTTTAATACCTGTTACTCACCCTATCGGGGGAGGTCTATATGGCCTGCATGATTACCCTAACAAAATATAATAATAAGACATATGCTCTAGGACCCATGTTAACTTTGCGTTAAGTAGTACTGTTCTTAGCATTTCAATACCTGTTACTCACCCTATCGGTGGAGTTCTATATGGCCTGCATGATTACCCTTACAAAATATAATAACAAAACATATGCTCTGGGACCCATGGTAACTAACTAGGTTGTGTTCAGTAGTACTGTTCTTAGCAGTTTAATACCTGTTACAACACCGAATGGTGGCAGGTCTATCTGGCCTTCATGATTAGCCGCACCAAAACCCAAAAAAAAGCCAAGGCTAACTCTGTTGTTTCAATTAGTACTATTCTTAGCACTTTCATCCCTGTTACTTTCAGGCCTCTTGGGGGTGGTCTACATGGCCATCATGATTAGCCTAACAAAATACTACAATCCAACCTTTGCTCAGTCTTCATAGTCCCTTCATTGGCTGTATTTTGGTAGTACTGTTCTTATTATTTTAATACCTGATACAACACCGAATGGTGGCAGCTCTATATGGCCTGCATGATTAGCCGCACCCAAACCAAAAAAAAGCCAAGCGGTCTTGGATTAACACCCATGGCTAACTTGTTTGTTTCAAGTAGTACTATTCTTAGCACTTTCATCTCATCATCCCTGTTACTTCCAGGACTCTCGGTGGTGGCCTACATGGCCATCATGATTAGCCAAACCAAATACTACAATACAACCTTGGCTCAGTCTTCATAAGGCCCTTCATTGGCTGTATTTTGGTAGTTCTGTTCTTATTAGTTTAATAGCTGATACAACACCGAATGGTGGCAGCTCTATATGGCCTGCATGATTAGCCGCACCCAAAACAAAAATAAAGCCAAGAGGTCTTGGATTAACACCCATGGCTAACTCGGTTGTTTCAAGTAGTACTATTCTTAGCACTTTCATGTCATCCCTGTTACTTCAAGGACTCTCGGTGGTGGTCTTCATGGCCATCATGATTAGCCAAACCAAATACTACAATACAACCTTGGCTCAGTCTTCATAAGGCCCTTCATTGGCTGTATTTTGGTAGTACTGTTCTTATTAGTTTAATAGCTGATACAACACCGAATGGTGGCAGCTCTATATGGCCTGCATGATTAGCCGCACCCAAAACAAAAATAAAGCCAAGAGGTCTTGGATTAACACCCATGGCTAACTCGGTTGTTTCAAGTAGTACTATTCTTAGCACTTTCATGTCATCCCTGTTACTTCCAGGACTCTCGTGGTGTTCTACATGGCCATCATGATTAGCCAAACCAAATACTACAATCAAACCTTGGCTCAGTCTTCATAAGGCCCTTCATTGGCTGTATTTTGGTAGTACTGTTCTTATTAGTTTAATAGCTGATACAACACCGAATGGCGGCAGCACTATATTGCCTGCATGATTAGCCGCACCCAAAAAAAAAATAAAGCCAAGAGGTCTTGGATTAACACCCATGGCTAACTCGGTTGTTTCAAGTAGTACTATTCTTAGCACTTTCATGTCATCCCTGTTACTTCCAGGACTCTCGGTGGTGGTCTACATTGCCATCATGATTAGCCAAACCAAATACTACAATACAACCTTGGCTCAGTCTTCATAAGGCCCTTCATAAGGCTTCCAGGCAGGAGGAAACTGCAATTCAATGGCACTAGTAGACTGAATATTTGCAGTCCAAAAAATTATGAATTTTTTTTTTTTTTATACAATTACAAGAATTATGATTAGTGCCAGTAATTGGCTAGTTGGGCCTGGCACACAGGCTGGCAGATATGAGTCGTGGATGGTAGGTAGGGCAGCAATTTAACACAGTATGCTGTGTAAGTGACAAAAACACAGGCCTGATAGAAAATTAAGTTAGATTACACTAGCAAAATATTTTAAAATTTTAGATTTTAATATTAAAATTATGTTAAGAAGTGCAATGCACATATGAGTGGTCACACTGGCTGGCTGCTACGTAGGGCAGCAATTAACAACAGTATGCTGTGTAAGTCAGATAGACAATTAGACACAGGCCTGATAGAAAATAAAATTAGATTACACTAGCATAATGATTTAAAGACTTTTTTGGGGGAATTTAAAGAAAAAGGTTAAGCACATACATATGAGTCGTGGCTGATAGCCTTGGAAGGGCAGCTATTAAAAACAGTAGGCTCTGTAAGTCAGATACACACACGCCTAATAGAAAATACTATTAGATTACACTAGAAAAATTATTTAAATTATTTTTGGGGGGGGGGGGGGGAATTAAAAAAAGGTTAAACACATATGAGTCGTGGCTCATAGACTAGGGAGGGCAGCAAGTAAACACAGTAGGCTCTGTATGTCAGCAAAACACACAGGCCTGATAGAAAATGATATTAGATTACACTATCAAAAAAATTTAAACTTTTTTTTTTTAATATTTAAATTAAGGTGAAGAAGATATGAGTGGTGGCTGCCTGGCATAGACCAATTAACCAAAAGACTGAAAAAATTGAGGTAAATTAATGCTGAGTGAGCCTGACAGACACAGGCCTGATAGAAAATGTAATTAGATTACACTAGCAACATTTTTTTTTTTTTTTAATTTAAAATAATGTTATAAACGGATATTAACACTGGTGGCTGGCACAGAGCAATGAACCAGAGTATATGCTGTGTGACACAGGCCTGATAGAAAATGAAAAAAAATTACACTAGCAAAATAATTAAAATTTTTGGTTAGTTAAATTTAAACTAATGTTGTTATTGAGATATCAGTGGTGGCAGTAATCACAGCATATGCTGTGAGCCTTAAACACACAGGCTGAAAGCCAGGCAAATGCTAATAAAAATACGAAAAAAAAAAAAAAAAACAGGCATGAAATATAGCCCTAAAAAGGGCTTTTTGGGGTGCTGTCCTTGCAGCAGAGATGAGTGGAGTCCTTCTGGACTGTAGTGGACATTAAATACACTAGCCTAGCTATGTATTTCCCTATAATGTCAGGAGTACAAACACAACACGTCCTCTCACTAAGACAGCAAGGTCGTTATGAGTCTAAAATGGCGGCTTCCGAGTAGCTGGGAGGGTCTGTGAGGGAGTTTCTGATAATGATTGGCTCTAATGTGTCAGATGGCTTTGACATACAGGGTCAAAGTTTCCTCAATGATGACACATAGGGGGCGGATCGAACATCACCATGTGTTCGCCCGCAGCCGCGAACGCGAACAAGCTATGTTTGCTGGGAACCGTTCGCGGGCGAACAGTTCGGGACATCACTATAGATCACATTAGAGTGCCTTGAAGGCCCAGCATGTTCCACTTGGGTACTATTGAGACTGGCAAAGACCTTGTTTATGAGTGTCATATTTAGGAGTGCAACGTCTTTTGTGTACATGATTCCCACAAAAACACCATATCGTGAAAGAGGCTTATGTTCCCTGTCTTAAGATAATAAAAGCGCTCCATCGTAAGGGAATGTTCTACTAACACTCTCCACTCTTGTTCAGAGGGAATAGTGGGGAATTTCCAATTTCTTGGGATCAATTATTTTGCTGAATTAAGTAAGATTTGAAAAAGGTGTTTCCTGATTCTACAGATAACTTTCAGTCGTTTATTAAGCAGTGCGATATCTGGAGTCAGAAGCATTTGAATGTGTAGAATTGAGTTAATGTTGTTTGTTATCATCTCCCAAAAGGACTTTATCTCTTTACACTGCCACCAAATATGTAGGAAGTTCTCTCTTTGTCCACACCTCTCCTGCATTTATCACTGGCTTTTGTAAACATGTATTGGATTCTTGTTGGAGTCAAGTACCAACGCATCATGACCTTAATGGTTGTTTCTAGTGCTTTGTACGAGTGTGCTGATTTTGCTAGTGTTTTAATTCTTGACTTCCAGACTATGCTGGAGGATTGGGAGCCCAATTCCCTAATCCCACCCTCTTATGTAAATAGGTAATGTGGGATTTTTACATCTTAATAGCAATTTATATAAAATAGATATGAGTTTTTTGGGGACCATGTTACTAGCACATATTATTTCAAAAGCAGTGATTGCATGTCATGGTGTTTTTGTGCTTGTGCATAAATATAAAATGAGACATTTGATGGTATCTTATCCAGGGTTTAAAAAAAACGTCACCTAACTGGTCTATCTGGCTTTTGGGTAGAGGTTTTCCATTTTAGGTTAAAAGATAAATGGGAAGTGCACTTAAGAAATCAGGCTTGTTTGTTTTCTGAGATTCTTTGCCTGCTGGGAAATCTTGCAGATTGAGCAGAGTAGTTAAAGGGGAATATTTAGTTGATAGAGTTGGATATTTGTTGCGCAGGTGAGTCCAATCTATCCATGTCATGTTTACAGTTGAAGAAAGGGAAATTGTGGATTTGTTTGCTACTTCTGGATTCCAACAAAGGATACCTGTATTGTTTGTGTTTGTCAAGTTGGTCGCAAGCTGTACCCAACTTTTACAAGAATCACTGTTAGAAGTGGTCCATTCAACCACTTTTTGCAAGGATATGGCTTGCTTATATGTCAGCAGGTCTGGCACCCCTAGGCCGCCCTCAGTTGTCAGTTTATATAATGTTTGTTTGGATATCCTGGGGGGTCTATGCCTCCAGATATAATCATTAATAATGGCTTGTAAGGTATGAATATCATGCAGTGCACCTGGTAGAGGCAAGGCTTGTAGTAAGTTTAGTGCTTTTGGTAAAAGCATCATTTTTACAGCATGAATCCTCCCCAGCCAAGAAAGGTGCTTAGGCATCCATTCTACGGTAAATTGTTTAAATTTTTCTACTAGCTTACCATAATTGAGCTTACGTAAAGAGACTGGGTCCGGGGATAAGTGAAGCCATAAGTATTTTAGGGAGAATTTTTGTATTTTGAATGGGCAAATCTGTAAGATATAATTTATTGTTTTAGGAGATAAGTCAATGTGAGCAGTTCTGACTTCTTGAGATTTATTGAGAAGTTGGACACCCTTCCAAATCTGGTGAGTTCTTCTAGTACAGCAGAAAGGGATGTCATCGGGTTAGTGAGCATCATTAGGACATCGTCGGCGAACATTGCTAATTTGTATGATCTTTTGTTTATGTACAAACCACTTAAACTAGGATTGAGTCGTAGGAGTTCTAAGGATAAGATAAACAGTAGAGGGGACAGGGGGCAACCCTGTCTTGACCCATTTTGAATTTCAAATGAATCCGAAAGGCATTCATTGACCTTGATCTGGGCTGTTGGGTTCTGGTATAGTGCCATGATTTGTCTTATGAATTTGTCAGGGAAACCAAAATGAAGGAGGGTGGAGCGTAAAAATGTCCAGTCTAAGTGGTTGAATGCCTTTTTGGTGTCAGAAGATAAGTATATAGCTGAGATATTATTGGACTTTATGTGTTCTAGTAGGTCTAGCACTTTTATAGTGTTATCCTTTGCCTCTCTCTGTGGTACAAAATTAACCATGATCATGGTGGACAATAAGAGGGAGAATACAATTCATTCTTATCACCAATATCTTAGCATATAACTTTAGGTCGACATTTAGTAAAGATATCAGCCTAAAGTTTGCAGGAATGTTGGGAACTTTCCCCGGTTTGGGCAATACTGAGACATGTGACTGCAGCATTGTGTCTGGGAATGACAACTGTTCCGGAATTTGATTAAATAGGCGTAAAAGGTATGGAGTGAGGATATCAGAGAAATATCCTTTGCATACCTTCTCGTGTGCTGCTTATTGGATGGGGTTGTTTGTTCTAGGGTTTTAAAGAAATTATTGACCGAGGGTGTTTTTAAGGGAGTAGTTTTCCACTGCGAGTCCTTTTTGTTACTCTTTTTAGGAGACATTTTGTTCTTCCCCTTCACCTCTATTTCTTTCTGTCTTTTATTTAATTATTTATTGTAGCTTTAGATAATATAGAATATTAAGATAGAGTCTGCTGCTTAAGTGAGGTTGGCGATGAACAGAAGTTCATCCTATTGTACAATTAGCACCCCTCCAGCTCTGAGTGAGATCGTAGTGAGGTGCAGGCCTGCTGAATAAGTTTGAGGTGCTGTCAGCTTATGGTGCGGTGCGTACCTTAATTATCCTGAGGTGATTCAGCTGTTAACCTCAGCGAAGGAGTACAGATTCACAGTGCTGCAAGCCCCGCCTGACAGGCAAAGTTGTTCTCGTACAGTTTTAGATGCAGTGAATTAGCCTTGCTGAATCTAGAGACACGCGTCTACAACTGAAGGTGCGTCTGTGTGCGGCCTATTCACAGCCTTCTCAGGTGTAGGAAATCTACTGCCGTAAGTTCTTCTCGCCTGGACCGGATGCGATGTGCAGACCTGCTTGATGAAAGGCTACTGTGATAAGAGCTGGAGTCGGGTGTAAATAGCAATTTGGGTCAAACTACAAGGCTCAGAAGCGAGAGCTCATTTAAAGTGCAGCTGCCATCGTGAAGTGCTGGCTCCGCCTCCTTCAGAGTTTTTTATTTTTTGTAATTTAGATAAATGATTTTTTGTAATTTAATTTATTTAATTATAGTGTAATGTTAGGTTTAACTGTAAGACAGGTTAGGTTTAATTTTACAGGTACATTTGTATTTATTTTAACTAGGTAGTTAGTAAATAGTTAATAACTATTTACTAACTAGTCTACCCAGTTAAAATAAATACAAACTTACCTGTACAATAAAAATAAAACCTAAGGCCTAGATTTAGTGTTTGGCGTTAGCCGTGAAAACCAGCGTTAGAGGCTCCTAACGCTGGTTTTAGGCTACCTCCGGTATTTGGAGTCACTCAAAAAAGGGTCTAACGCTCACTTTCCAGCCGCGACTTTTCCATACCGCAGATCCCCTTACGTAAATTGCGTATCCTATCTTTTCAATGGGATTTTTCTAACTCCGGTATTTAGAGTCGTGTATGAAGTGAGCGTTAGACATCTAACGACAAAACTCCAGCCGCAGGAAAAAAGTCAGTAGTTAAGAGCTTTCTGGGCTAACGCCGGTTCATAAAGCTCTTAACTACTGTACTCTAAAGTACACTAACACCCATAAACTACCTATGTACCCCTAAACCGAGGTCCCCCACATCGCCGACACTCGATTACATTTTTTTAACCCCTAATCTGCCGACCGCCACCTACGTTATACTTATGTACCCCTAATCTGCTGCCCCTAACACCGCGACCCCTATATTATATTTATTAACCCCTAACCTGCCCCCCACAACGTCGCAACCAGCTACCTACAATAATTAACCCCTAATCTGCCGACCGCAAAGCGCCGCCACCTACGTTATACTTATGTACCCCTAATCTGCTGCCCCTAACACCGCCGACCCCTATATTATATTTATTAACCCCTAATCTGCCCCCTCAATGTCGCCTCCACCTGCCTACACTTATTAACCCCTAGGGGCCTAGTTATCAAGCCGTCAACCTCAAATACGCTGGAATTCCGCATCGTATTTGTGGCGAGGCTGATACGCCTTAGTTATCAAAGGCTCGAGACCGGCAAAAGTAGAATTTTGTGACGTAAGCATCGATCCGCCGGACTCAGTCCGACACAGATCGATTCTTACGTCACTCCAGATGTTCCGCACACAAGTGCGGCACATTCTCACTACTTTTGCTAGTTATCAAAAAACTGGCAGGTAAGCTCGGCACTTTTACGGCCCAGCGTACCTGGTTTTCAATCCGCCACCCCTGGAGACGGCGGATCCCATAGGAATCAATGGGAGTCTGACCATAGCGAAAGTACAAGATCGCTGCTGACAGACATCCCATTGATTTCTATGGGAGCTGTCTACACCTAACACCCTAACATGTACCCCGAGTCTAAACACCACTAATCTGTCCCCCCCTACACCGCCGCAACTAAATAAAGTTATTACCCCCTAAACCGCCGCTCCCGGAGCCCACCGCAACTATAATAAATGTATTAACCCCTAAACCGCCGCTCCCTGAACCCGCCGCAACCTATATTAAATGTATTAACCCCTAATCTGCCCCCCCCTACACCGTCGCCACCTATAATAAATTTATTAACCCCTATCCTGCCCCCCCTACACCGTCGCCACCTATAATAAATTTATTAACCCTATCTGCCCCCCCCTACACCGTCGCCACCTATAATAAATTTATTAACCCCTATCCTGCCCCCCCTACACCGTCGCCACCTATAATAAATTTAATAACCCCTAATCTGCCCCCCCTACACCGTCGCCACCTATAATACATTTATTAACCCCTATCCTGCCCCCCACTACGCCGCCGCCACTGTAATAAAATTATTAACCCCTAAACCTAAGTCTAACCCTAACCCTAACGCCCCCCTAACTTAAATATTAATTAAATAAATCTAAATAAATTAACTCTTATTAACTAAATGAATCCTATTTAAAACTAAATACTTACCTTTAAAATAAACCCTAATATAGCTACAATATAAATAATAATTATATTCTAGCTATCTTAGGATTTATATTTATTTTACAGATACCTTTCAATTTATTTCAACTAGGTACAATAGCTATTAAATAGTTATTAACTATTTAATAGCTTACCTAGCTAAAATAAAGAGAAATGTACCTGTTAAATAAATCCTAACTTAAGTTACAATTAAACCTAATACTACACTATCATTAAATTAATTAAATAAACTACCTACAAATAACTACAATTAAATACAATTACATAAACTAACTAAAGTACAAAAAATAAAAAAAGCTAAGTTACAAAAAATAAAAAAATAAGTTACAAACATGTTAAAAATATTACAACAATTTTAAGCTACTTACACCTAATCTAAGCCCCCTAATAAAATAACAAACCTCCCCAAAATAAAAAAATGCCCTACCCTATTCTAAATTAAATAAATTTCAAAGCTCTTTTACCTTACCAGCCCTTAAAAGGGCCATTTGTGGGGGCATGCCCCAAAGAAAACAGCTCTTTTGCCTGTAAAAGAAAAATACAACCCCCCCCCAACATTAAAACCCACCACCCACATACCCCTAATCTAACCCAAACCCCCCTTGCAAAAACCTAACACTAATCCCCTGAAGATCATCCTACCTTTAGTTGTCTTCACTCAGCCGAGCCACCGATGGAACTGAAGAGGACATCCGGAGCGGAAGAAGTTAATCCTCCAAGCGGCGCTGAAGAAATCCTCCATCCGATGAAGTCATCATCCAGGCGGCGCTGAAGAAAAGTCTTTGATCCGGCCGATGTCATCTTCAAAGAGGCGCTGAAGAGGTCTTCTATCCGGGCAAAGTCATCTTCCAAGCCGGGTTTTGAATCTTCCTTCCGCCGACGCGGAACCACCTTCTTCACCGACGGACTACGACGAATGACGGCTCCTTTAAGGGACGTCATCCAAGATGGCGTCCCCTCAATTCCGATTGGCTGATAGGATTCTATCAGCCAATCGGAATTAAGGTAGGAAAATTCTGATTGGCTGATGGAATCAGCCAATCAGATGCAAGTTCAATCCGATTGGCTGATCCAATCAGCCAATCAGATTGAGCTCGCATTCTATTGGCTGATCGGAACAGCCAATAGAATGCGAGCTCAATCTGATTGGCTGATTCCATCAGCCAATCAGATTTTCCTACCTTAATTCCGATTGGCTGATAGAATCCTATCAGCCAATCGAAATTGAGGGGACGCCATCTTGGATGACGTCCCTTAAAGGAGCCGTCATTCGTCGTAGTCCGTCGGTGAAGAAGGTGGTTCCGCATCGGCGGAAGGAAGATTCAAGACCCAGCTTGGAAGATGACTTCGCCGGGATAGAAGAACTTGCGGCGGGTTCAGGGAGCGGCAGTTTAGGGGTTAAACTATTTATTTAGTTGCGGAGAGGTGCGGGATCAGCAGGATAGGGGTTAATAATTTTATAATAGAGGGCGACGGTGTAGGGGGGGCAGGATAGGGGTTACTAGGTATACTGTAGGTGGCAGCGGTGTCCGGGAGCGGCGGTTTAGGGGTTAATACATTTATAAGAGTTGCGGCGGGGTCTAGGAGCGGCGGTTTAGGGGTTAATACGTTTATAAGAGTTGCGGCGGGGTCTAGGAGCGGCGGTTTAGGGGTTAATACGTTTATAAGAGTTGCGGCGGGGTCTAGGAGCAGCGGTTTAGGGGTTAATACATTTATAAGAGTTGCGGCGGGGTCTAGGAGCAGCGGTTTAGGGGTTAATACATTTATAAGAGTTGCGGCGGGGTCTAGGAGCGGCGGTTTAGGGGTTAATACATTTATAAGAGTTGCGGCAGGGTCTAGGAGCGGCGGTTTAGGGGTTAGTAACTTTATTGAGTTGCGGGAGGCTCCGGGGGCGCCGGTATAGGGGGTAGAACAGTGTAGTTTAGTGTGAGTGCTTAGTGACAGGCTAGCAATAAAGCTGGGAAAAAGCCGAAGGGCAGCGAGATCGGATGAGTGATAACTCTCACAGTCCGCTGCTCATCGCCCCGCGGCTTTTTGACAGCTTTATTTGATAACTTAGGCGTATTTTTTCAGGTCCGCAGCGGCGATGTGAGGCGAGTTTAGGCGGGCGTATTGGGCCGGCGAAGCCAGAAAAGTAGACGGCTTGATAACTACCCCCCCTAATCTGCCGAGCGGACCGCACCGCTATTATTATAAAGTTATTAATCCCTAATCCGCCTCACTAACCCTATAATAAATAGTATTAACCCCTATTCTGCCCTCCCTAACATCGCTGACACCTAACTTCAATTATTAACCCCTAATCTGCTGACTGGAGCTCACCGCTATTCTAATAAATGTATTAACCCCTAAAGCTAAGTCTAACCCTAACACTAACACCCCCGTAAATTAAATATAATTTTAATCTAACGAAATTAATTAACTCTTATTAAATAAATTATTCCTATTTAAAGCTAAATATTTACCTGTAAAATAAATCCTAATATAGCTACAATATAAATTATAATTATATTATAGCTATTTTAGGATTAATATTTATTTTACAGGTAACTTTGTATTTATTTTAACCAGGTACAATAGCTATTAAATAGTTAAGAACTATTTAATAGCTAAAATAGTTAAAATAATTACAAAATTACCTGTAAAATAAATCCTAACCTAAGTTACAATTAAACCTAACACTACACTATCAATAAATTAATTAAATAAAATACCTATAATTATCTACAATTAAACCTAACACTACACTATCAATAAATAAATTAAATACAATACCTACAAATAACTACAATGAAATAAACTATCTAAAGTACAAAAAATAAAAAAGAACTAAGTTACAAAAAATAAAAAAATATTTACAAACATAAGAAAAATATTACAACAATTTTAAACTAATTACACCTACTCTAAGCCCCCTAATAAAATAACAAAGCCCCCCAAAATAAAAAAATGCCCTACCCTATTCTAAATTACTAAAGTTCAAAGCTCTTTTACCTTACCAGCCCTGAACAGGGCCCTTTGTGGGGCATGTCCCAAGAAGTTCAGCTCTTTTGCCTGTAAAAAAAAACATACAATACCCCCCCCAACATTACAACCCACCACCCACATACCCATAATCTAACCCAAACCCCCCTTAAATAAACCTAACACTACGCCCCTGAAGATCTTCCTACCTTATCTTCACCATACCAGGTTCACCGATCGATCCAGAAGAGCTCCTCCGATGTCCTGATCCAAGCCCAAGCGGGGGGCTGAAGAGGTCCATGATCCGGCTGAAGTCTTCATCCAAGCGGGGCAGAAGAGGTCTTCCATCCAATTGAAGTCTTCATCCAAGCGGGATCTTCTATGGTCATCCATCCGGAGCGGAGCGGCAGGATCCTGAAGACCTCCGACGTGGAACATCCATCCTGGCCGACGACTGAACGACGAATGACGGTTCCTTTAAATGACGTCATCCAAGATGGCGTCCCTAGAATTCCGATTGGCTGATAGGATTCTATCAGCCAATCGGATTGAACTTGATTCTGATTGGCTGATGGAATCAGCCAATCAGAATATTCCTACCTTAATTCCGATTGGCTGATAGAATCCTATCAGCCAATCAGAATTCGAGGGACGCCATCTTGGATGACGTCATTTAAAGGAACCGTCATTCGTCGTTCAGTCGTCGGCCAGGATGGACATCGGAGGAGCTCTTCTGGATCGATCGGTGAACCTGGTATGGTGAAGATAAGGTAGGAAGATCTTCAGGGGCTTAGTGTTTATTTAAGGGGGGTTTGGGTTAGATTAGGGGTATGTGGGTGGTGGGTTGTAATGTTGGGGGGGGTATTGTATGTTTTTTTTTTACAGGCAAAAGAGCTGAACTTCTTGGGGCATGCCCCGCAAAGGGCCCTGTTCAGGGCTGGTAAGGTAAAAGAGCTTTGAACTTTAGTAATTTAGAATAGGGTAGGGCATTTTTTTATTTTGGGGGGCTTTGTTATTTTATTAGGGGGCTTAGAGTAGGTGTAATTAGTTTAAAATTGTTGTAATATTTTTCTTATGTTTGTAAATATTTTTTTATTTTTTGTAACTTAGTTCTTTTTTATTTTTTGTACTTTAGATAGTTTATTTCATTGTAGTTATTTGTAGGTATTGCATTTAATTTATTTATTGATAGTGTAGTGTTAGGTTTAATTGTAGATAATTATAGGTATTTTATTTAATTAATTTATTGATAGTGTAGTGTTAGGTTTAATTGTAACTTAGGTTAGGATTTATTTTACAGGTAATTTTGTAATTATTTTAACTATTTTAGCTATTAAATAGTTCTTAACTATTTAATAGCTATTGTACCTGGTTAAAATAAATACAAAGTTACCTGTAAAATAAATATAAATCCTAAAATAGCTATAATATAATTATAATTTATATTGTAGCTATATTAGGATTTATTTTACAGGTAAGTATTTAGCTTTAAATAGGAATAATTTATTTAATAAGAGTTAATTAATTTCGTTAGATGTAAATTATATTTAATTTAGGGGGGTGTTAGTGTTAGGGTTAGACTTAGCTTTAGGGGTTAATACATTTATTAGAATAGCGGTAAGCTCCAGTCGGCAGATTAGGGGTTAATAATTGAAGTTAGGTGTCGGCGATGTTAGGGAGGGCAGATTAGGGGTTAATACTATTTATTATAGGGTTAGTGAGGCGGATTAGGGGTTAATAACTTTATTATAATAGCGGTGCGGTCCGCTCGGCAGATTAGGGGTTAATAAGTGTAGGCAGGTGGAGGCGACGTTGGGGTGGGGCAGATTAGGGGTTAATAAATATAATATAGGGGTCGGCGGTGTTAGGGCAGCAGATTAGGGGTACATAGGGATAATGTAAGTAGCGGCGGTTTACGGAGCGGCAGATTAGGGGTTAATAATAATATGCAGGGGTCAGCGATAGCGGGGGCGGCAGATTAGGGGTTAATAAGTGTAAGGTTAGGGGTGTTTAGACTCGGGGTACATGTTAGAGTGTTAGGTGCAGACGTAGGAAGTGTTTCCGCATAGCAAACAATGGGGCTGCGTTAGGAGCTGAACGCGGCTTTTTTGCAGGTGTTAGGTTTTTTTTCAGCTCAAACAGCCCCATTGTTTTCTATGGGGGAATCGTGCACGAGCACGTTTTTGAGGCTGGCCGCTTGCGTAAGCAACTCTGGTATCGAGAGTTGAAGCTGCGTTAAATATGCTCTACGCTCCTTTTTTGGAGCCTAACGCAGCCTTTATGTGGACTCTCAATACCAGAGTTATTTTTATGGTGCGGCCAGAAAAAAGCCGGCGTTAGCTACGTGGGTCCTTACCGACAAATCTCTAAATCTTGCCGGAAGATAGCTGCAATGTAACTATTAGTTATATTGTTGCTAGCTTAGGTTTATTTTACAGGTAAGTATTTAGTCTTAAATAGGTATTATTTAGGTAATAATAGTGATTTTTATTTAGATTTATTTTAATTATATTAAAGTTAGGGGTGTTAGGGTTAGACTTAGGTTTAGGGTTTAACATATTTGATTAGTGTTAGTGATGTGGGAGGCCAAAGGTTTAGGGGTTAATAACTTTAGTATAGTGGTGAAAGATTAGGGGTTAATAAGTGTAGGTATGTGGCGGCGACATTGGGGGCGGCAGATTAGGGGTTAATAAGTGTAATGTATGTGGCGGCGACATTGGGGCGGCAGATTAGGGGTTAATAAGTGTAATGTAGTCGGCAGTGACATTCGGTGGCAGATTATTGGTTAATAAGTGTTGGCGGCGATGTCGGGGGTGACAGATTAGGGGTTAATAAGTGTGATGTAGATGGCGGCGACATTGGGGTGGCAGATTAGGGGTTAATAAGTGTAATGTAGTTTGCAGCGACATTGGGGTGGCAGATTAGGGGTTAATAATTGTTGGCGGCGATGTTGGGGGCAGCATATTAGGGGTGTTTAGACTCGGGGGTTTATGTTAGAGTCTTAGGTTTAAACATATATTTTCTTTCCCCATAGGAATCAATGGGGCTGCGTTACGGAGCTTTTCACTCCATTATTGCAGGTGTTAGGCTTTTTTTTAGCCGGCTCTCCCCATTGATGTCTATGGGGAAATCGTGCACGAGCACTTGAAAGGGCTTGCGGTTTAGGGGTTAATCGTTTAGTTTTGTATATTTCGTTGTGGGGGGCTTGCGGTTTAGGGGTTAATAGCTTTATTTTAGTTGCGGCGGTGTAGGGCTTAATAACTCAATAACTAGTATAGTGGGGGCGATGTGGGCGGACAGCAGATTAGGGGTTAATTATATTTGAATAGTGTTTGCGATGCTGAAGGGCGGTGGTTTAGGGTTCAGTAAGTTTATTATAGTAGCAACGATGTCAGGGAGTGGCAGAATAGGAGTTAATATTTTTTTAAGTGGTTAATACATTTAATTTAGTGTTTGCAATGTGGGAGCGCCTCAGTTTAGGGGCTAATAGGTAGTTTAAGGGTGTTAGTGCATTTTTGAACACTTCAGTTGTGAGTTTTATGTTACAGATTTGTAGCTAAAAAATTTCATAACTACTGCTTTTAGGTTGAGTTACAGATCTTGGCGCTTTAGGCTGTAACACCATTTTTTTTAGCCAGAACGCAACGCTCGTAATACTAGTGCTATGGGAAGAGTGCGGTACTGACGTTGCGCTAAAAGGCGTGCGGTACAGCTATATTGACAAGACTTGTAATGGCTGCGGTGCTGTTTTAATGCTGAAAATACCATATTTTCAGCTTTAAAAGGCGAACGCACACACTTGTAATCTAGCTGTAAGTTTTTTTATGCAAATGTTGATTTGTTGAATATGTGATAAACCTTTTTAAGGCACAATATACCATTTACCCTTAGTTTAAGGGACCCCCCTTATTTGTGTTTCTCAGAAAGAGAACCTGTCCACACACATTCAGGCTTTTCGGAGCAGCATCAGCTTCCAGAACCCCATCCCTGCTCTTGCACAACTAAAAGCTACGTATTAATAGTACTAACAATAATTCTGGTAACAGAAGCATTAGTAGTGAATTGGTGGTAATTGTAGTCTTCGTAGCACTAGTGACTTTTCATCAAAGCTCTCTGCATCTCTAGGGTGGCACTATCATGTTTTTATTTATTAAAAAAAGGGAAAACAATACACTTCCCATCTGTTATTTCTCATTCCTTTGTTAAAAACATTTGTCTTCTGATAATGGACTAAATTACAAGTGGAGACAAAAATATGAGTGCAATTTATTGCTAACACCGCACAAATTAAATCAATATCACTGCTATTCTTGCGCTCATATTATAACTTGAAAGTAAAATTTGTGGATGCAAATTTTCAGGTGTGCTAACATCGGGATAGCGCAGCCCTGCTAACTCCCGTTCCCCATAGACTTCTATGGGGCGCACTACTAAAGTCTCTTCTAGCTTTTGCTCATGTGCTGAGCCGAAGGTGCGCTAAGCCAACTACACTACAGAGATGTGATTATCATTCTCTGGTAATTCGGTTTTACGATACACTTGCACGCAAATCTTAGCATGGTCCAGCAATATTGATAACTACAAGATCTGTACCGCCACCTGAAAGTCAGTAGTTATGGGTTTTACGCTACAAAGCTGTACCATAAGACTCATAACTAAACTTTACGCTCCGTTATTGCAGGTGTTATGCTTTTTTTTTGCCGGCTCTCCCCATTGATGTCTATGGGGACTTTGTGCACGAGCACGTCAAATCAGCTCAAAGCAGCGCTGGTATTTGTGTGCGGTATGGAGCTCAATGCAGCCATATTGCCGGGTTTTTGCCAACCTGTAATAGCAGCGCTATTAAAGGTGAGCGGTGACAATAACTTGCAAGTTATTACCGAGCCACTCATAACGCAAAACTCGTAATCTGTCCGATTCTTAATATCCCCAATGTCAGAACAACAAAACAAAAAAATGCACAATTTTTCTCATGTGACTTGAAAGTACTCATTATTGTTTAATTGTTGTATAACTGCAATTTGTTCATGCCAGTCCTGTTTTGTTTCCAGTTACAATAACATGAATGATATCAGCAGAGCTTGTTACTCTATAACTTGCTTTAATGAGTATAACTATTGTTGTACTTGTTGTAATATGTTTAGGGCTGTCACTAGTAAGTAATTAGCAACTGAACTCCTTATTTTTCCCCCTTCTTCCATTGTCTCCACCCCCAAAATTTCTATAACTGTTGATAATTCCATCATTACCGGGCCCTACCCCGCACGCCCAATGTCTTTGGGTCACACTTGACTCAGATCTTTCTTTCACTCCTCACATTCAGTCCTTGGCTAAAGCCTGCCGCTTCCAAAACATTAAAAACATCACTAAAATTAGACATTTCCTTACACAAGATACAACCAAGATTTTAATCCACTCTCTCATCCTTTCCCGTCTCGACTACTGCAACTCCGTCCTCTCTGGTCTACCTAGCTGCCGCATAGCTCCTTTACAATCCATTATGAATGCCTCTGCCAGGCTCATCTTCCTTACTCGTCGCTCTTCATCTGCTGCACCTCTCTGCCAATCCCTTCACTGGCTTCCTCTTGCCTCTAGGATTAAACATAAAATCCTCACCCTGACATATAAAGCTCTCAACTGCACTGCTCCCCCTACATCTCAGAACTTGTCTCTAGATACTCTCCCTCCCGTCCCCTTCGATCAGTTCAGGATCTCCTCCTCTCCTCCTCTCTTGTTACTTCCTCACATTCCCGTTTGCAGGACTTCTCCAGACTGGCCCCCATCTTGTGGAATTCCCTGCCTCGCTCCATAAGACTCTCCCCTAGTTTTAACAGCTTCAAGCACTCCCTAAAATCTTTACTATTCAGGGATGCATACAACCAACACTAACCTTTCCTAACGCCATTGCTTTCCCCTTGAACCCCTTAGATTGTAAGCCTATGGGCCCAGCTGTTTACAGATCGCTTCATAAGAGCCGACTACAACAGTGAAACTCTCGGCAGGGCCCTTTACCCACTTGACCCCTACAAAAGCTATCCTGTACATCGACTATGTTTACAGCGCTGCGGAATCTGTTGGCGCTCTACAAATACCTGATAATAATAATAATAATAAGCAAGAAATGTATGATCTCACAGAGAGAGAAAAATGCACTTAGTGAGAATTCCTCCTCGATAAGTATTTTATGCCTTGGCTTGATTTTACTAACTACAGACAACATACAATCTGGGTTATAACAGATTAAGTATTTATATGCCTCTGCCAGACTCGTCTTCCTTACACGTCGCTCTTCATCTGCTGCGCCTCTCTGCCAATCCCTTCACTGGCTTCCTCTTGCCTCTAGGATCAAACACAAAACTCTCACTCTGACATACAAAGCCCTCAACTGCACTGCTCCCCCCTACATCTCAGACCTTGTCTCCAGATACTCTCCCTCCCATCCCCTTCGCTCTACTCATGACCTCCTACTCTCCACCTCTCTTGTCACCTCATCACACTCCCGTTTACAGGACTTCTCCAGACTGGCTCCCATCTTGTGGAACTCTCTGCCTCGCTCCACAAGACTCTCTTCTAGTTTTAAAAGCTTCAAGTGCTCCCTAAAGACTCTACTGTTCAGGGACGCATACAACCTACGCTAACCTTTCCTAATACCAGTTCCTCTCCTCCACTGCAATCCCCTGAACCCTCTTAGCATGTAAGCCTAAGAGTCCAGCTGTTTGTAGATCACCTTCTTAAGAGCTGACTACAACAGTGCAACTCTTGGCAGGACCCTCTACCCTATAATTGTTTTGTTGTACTCCCCCTTTGTTTATAGCGCTGCGGAATCTGTTGGCGCTCTACAAATAACCGATAATAATAATAATAAAATAATAATAAGTAACACTTACAACTATCAAATATTAGTTGACACAAATCTATTTATTAACAATCACAACAAGTAACAATAAAATACCAGAGATCATAAGGTATCTGATTACAGAATTTGAGTTCCACATCACTGTATTTATATAAATCTTAGACCAATCAGATAGCCCATACCATAAGTGAAAGGCTAATTATATATATCTTAACATCCTTATAA
Source organism: Bombina bombina (assembly GCF_027579735.1). NCBI lineage: Eukaryota > Metazoa > Chordata > Amphibia > Anura > Bombinatoridae > Bombina > Bombina bombina. The sequence continues at coordinate 27,258,938 of NC_069502.1, forward strand.
GACTTCATACATTTGCCTGATGTATAAATAATGTTATTTTAACTTTACTCATGCGCAGTTCAATAGCAGTACTTAATAGTAATTTTAAATAACTTTTTTTTCCTATCTAGCACTAGGGTTTTTTATTTAAATGAGCAACAGTTCTGAATGTTAATGTCACTGTTCTAATGTAATAGCTTTAAAAGGGATTTAACCCATTGCTAACTAAATCCTGACTAATATAAATCCTTATTCTAATACTATCTTATCCTATAATAATTACATTTTATAACTCCCCAGTACTGACGCAGCAAGTTGTAAATATTGTTATATTAAAAACTAAAACATAAATATTTCAATGATCTGTTTTTTTCTAGATTTTGAAAATTGCCTGCAGTGTCCTGAGGACCTATGGCCTGATAAAGACAAGGTGATGTGTATTCCAAGAATCATAGAATTCCTCTCCTATCTGGATCCACTTGGTGAAGTCATGTCAGTCCTGGCAATTTTCCACTCTGCTGTAACAGTTGCCGTTTTAGGTGTATTTATAAAGCACAGACAGACTGCAATTGTTAAAGCCAATAATGAGAATCTCAGCTACTCGCTACTAATTTCACTCGCCATGTGCTTCCTCTGCTCTTTGCTTTTTATTGGACGTCCTGTAACAGTGACCTGTATGGTTAGACAAGCTGCCTTTGGAATTATTTTCACTCTTGCTGTTTCCTGTATTTTGGCAAAAACAGTCACTGTAGTCATTGCCTTTAATGCTATGAAACCCAACAGCAAATTAAGAAAATGGATAGGGAAAAGAATACCCTACTGCATTGTAGTCTTCTGCTCCCTTGGAATGATGGTGATATGTGTCATTTGGTTGCTCATCTTTCCCCCTTTTCAGGAATACGACACCCATACAAAGCATGACAAAATCATACTACAGTGTAATGAAGGGTCAGACGCTATTTTCTATATTGTCGTTGGTTACATGGGGGTTTTGGCTTTTCTAAGCTTTGTTGTGGCTTTTTTTGCCAGAAAACTGCCGGACACTTACAATGAAGCTCAGTACATTACCTTCAGCATGCTGGTCTTCTGCAGTGTTTGGGTCACATTCATCCCAGCCTACCTCAGCACCAAAGGCAAATATATGGTGGCTGTGGAGGTCTTCACGATCTTGGCATCTGGTGCTGGACTTCTCTTCTGTATCTTTATTCCTAAATGTTATATTATACTAATGAGACCTGACCTTAACTCTCGAGCTTATGTTACAAGAAAAGTTCATTAGTAGAAATTATTACATTCTTGTTTTAGATTTTTACTGAAATATATTTGAGTTAGACAGTTCAATAATTGTGAGGCTGAATCATCAATGCCTTGACATAAATCCCCCCAAAAATTAAAGTAAAAAAAATAATTTTTCATATGTTTTCTTTAAAATCATATACTGTCATGTATTTTATGAGAATACAGGAAATAAAATACAAATATATATCCTATAGAAGGTGCTAGAACAGATATAATGAATATATTGATAATAAAACAGTGTATATATGTATTGCTTACAATAAACAAATGACAACATGCATATAATGCAATGCAAAATAGACAAATATTATTGAAGGAGCAACAATGAATAAATGAGGTGGCTAAGTGTGGGCCAAAAAAAGCACAAAATGAAATGTAGGTCTTATTGTCTATATACTTATAGCTTCCCAACAGGTATTTAGGGAAAAAGTCCTTGATAGAGGAACACCGGATTTTCAACTTGTTTGAGGAGGGAGGCAGCACTCTAACTTTACCAGGGGCGGTGAGGAGACTATTCAGCAAAACGACAAGACAGAAAGAGGCACGCATTTGTGAATCAGTAACACAAGATGTATAAGGCACGGTTAGGAGACACAGGGTACTCGTATGTGACAAAGATACTCTACTGTGTCTGTAGGGGCAGGCTGTTTTTTTATCAGCATTCCAGATAGCTGAACTCTGGCATATCTGGAACTCCAGAAGCACAGGAACACAGAATCTGCAGCAGAATATAGTGGGAGGGCAAACAGCCCTCTCGGTAGCGTAGGCTAAGAGATAGACACTGAGCACTGAGAGTTTAAAACATACCAAATGCATTTATTAAACTATATATATAAAAACAACTCATGCTGATTCCAGTGTAATCTCTAGCATAAGATTAGAGAAACTATACAATTTCTCGGTAGAACCGTTTAATCAGGCATATTGAATTTATATGAATAGACTCATTATATAGGGCTATGCTACCAAAAGGTGAAATATGACCCCTCCCCTTCCAATGAGTAGATAGCCCAATCAGAACCTTTCATCTCCAAACAACAAAACTGTTACACCTGTGTCTAGTCATTGGTACAAAACTATGTAACAAAATAAAGGAAAGAAGTGACATTGTGTGTGGTTCTATATTAATCACTCATATGGTGTAATGTATTATTAATAGAGCAACTGACAAACTGCTCGTTGATGCCGCTATATAAATAACTAAATATCCAGTATCGCCAGTTATTTGCCCATAAAAATAGACACCTTACAATCAAAGGCAACATACGCCTAAAGTATCATGTGTTTTTACAAGCAAGTGCCTTGCCAGGGTGCCTGAATGCTGGAGAATACTTGCTTGTTACTTGTTGTATAAAAGAATAGTTATACGCAGGGCTGCCACTAGACATTTTGGGGCCCCTGACTTAACCATTGATCAGGGCCACCCCCCCCCCCTCCTTTGACGTGCAATTTTTGACCAAGTGACTAAAACGTATATACACTTTATTCTTAAGTGTCTATTTAAACTTGGAAATGTTGTAAAGGTAGTAACATACACACACACAGACACACTCATACACTGAAACACACACACACACACACATAAGGATTCACATATAGACACTCTAGCAGACACGCAAAGAAACACACAACACACACTCAGACACAGACACCCAAACAGACACTTAGCACTTGTTTACATTGACCTGACAAGTAATGAGGTAAACTACAGTTTTGTAAAAAAGGAGATTTAGAAAACAAAATATGGAGTTCTGATTATCTTTTTGTAAAGGAAGATACCAAGTAAATGATGACAACAGCATGCAGTGGCTGAAAGGAAGGGCCCTGAACTGCCTAAACAATAATTTAAAGGTTAAATGGTAGATTGGTGACTTCCGGAAAGGGCTCATTAGTCTCAAAGTCTGTAGAAAGATGTGAATAATCAGTAGTAAGGTCAAAATGTCCTAAAAAGGAACAGACAATGGACACACACACAAACTCAAACTTGCACATACACCCAAGAAAACATAGACAGAGACAGCCTCAGAAAACACACAAAGACATACACACACACATACACAGAAACATCCACAGAAAACACACAAACCCAGAGAGACAACCACAGAAAACACATACATACACACACCTTCACTGAGACAACCACAGAAAACACACAGACATACACACCCTCACAGAGAAACCTACAGAAAACACACACCCTCACAGAGACATCCACAGAAAACACACAAAGACATACAAACACAGAGAGACAACCACAGAAAACACATACATACACACACCTTCACTGAGACATCCACAGAAAACACACAGACATATACACCTTCACAGAGACACCCACAGAAAACACACACCCTCACAGAGACATCCACAGAAAACACAGACATATATACCTATATACACACACACACCCTCACAGAGACATCCACAGAGAACAGAGACATACACACTCACCCTCACAGAGGCATCCAGAGAAAATACACAAAGACAAACATACACACACCCTCACAGAGACACCCATCGAAAAAGCTCAAAGACATATGCACACACCCTCACAGACATCCACAGAAAATGCACAAAGACATAGACACCCACCCTCACAGAGAGACCGACAGAAATAAAATACATACACACTCACACAAACCAAAGCACAAAGACATAAACACAGACACCCACAGAAACACTCACAGGAGGAAACATTTATTCACCTTGCATGTGACATGCGTGATAAAAAAAAATTGCAGAAATTAAGAGATCACTTTTTAAAGAATCATATTTGTAAATGCGCAAACAAAAATAATTTTGTGAATTCAAAATTGAACATTAATGATCTGGGTAGATGGCTAGATGAAGAAAAGTACTTTTAAAAGCTTGACACATTTTGTTTGTTTTTTCCCCAACCAAAAGCACCACTTCAAATATAGTGCAATTTCTGTCCGAGGACTGGATTCTGATTTGATTATCAGTTTAACAAGAAGGCAGCTACGTAATAGTGGGGGGAGTTCGGCATCCATATTGACCGGGTATTAGAGTAGTTAGCGCCGCTGATTAGGACAGAAGCAAGGCGGCAAGGGAGGAGGGGTATAGTGTAGGCGGACCTCCGTTTTTTAATTTACAATATAAAAACATGTTACACTATGGGGCCCATTTATCAAAGGGCTTGCGGACCTGATCCGACACTGCGGATCAGGTCCGCAAGACCTCGCTAAATGCGGAGAGCAATACGCTCTCCACATTTAACATTGCACCAGCAGCTCACAAGAGCTGCTGGTGCAACGCCGCCCCCTGCTGACTCGCGGCCAATCGGCCGCCAGCAGGGAGCTGTCAATCAACCCGATCGTATTCGATCGGGTTGATTTCCGGCGGTTCCTGTCCGCCTGCTCAGAGCAGGCGGACAGGGTTATGAAGCAGCGGTCTTTAGACCGCTGCTTCATAACTTGTGTTTCTGGCGAGTCTGAAGACTCGCCAGAAACACGGCCCTTCAAGCTCCATACGGAGCTTGATAAATGGGCCTGTAAGTGTTGAATGTCCCTTTAAGTTGAGTTTGCAGTGCAGGTGCATATACTACGTCCCCATAATCCATGATTGGCATCAACATTTGCTGTACAATCTTTTCCTTTACTGTAGGGCTGAGGCAGGATTTGTTTCTGTACAGGGCACCTAGTTTTGGATAAAGATTAGATGCAAGTTTTTCTATGTGGAGGCCAAAATATAGATTGGGGTCTAACAACATACCCAAGTATTTAAAAGAGTGGACTGCAGTCAGTGTGCAATTTGATTTTGTTTTGATGCATAGATGGGAATTTTGTAGTTTGTGTAATTTACGCCCCATTCCAAAGATCATTGTGACAGTTTTGTCAGTGTTTAGAAAGAGTTTGTTTTTTGAGATCCACTTTTCTACCTCTGTGAATTGGTCTTGGAGCACTGCTTCAAGCTGCGGGATATTGGATTTGCTTGCATATATTACTGTGTCATCTGCGTACATGTGTACAGTAGTGATGTCGCGAACTTAAAAATTCAATAGGCAGGCAAACTTTAAAACCTACAAGGACTCTTTCTGGCCACAATAGTGATGGAAAAGTTGTTTCAAGGGGACTAACACCGGGACTGTGGCATGCTGGAGGGGGATCCATGGCAAAACTCACATGGAAAATTAAATAGGCCTAGATTTAGAGTTTGGCGGTAGCCGTCAAAACCAGCGTTAGAGGCTCCTAACACTGGTTTTAGGCTACCGCCGGTATTTGGAGTCAGTCAGGAAAGGGTCTAACGCTCACTTTCCAGCCGCGACTTTTCCATACCGCAGATCCCCTTACGTCAATTGTGTATCCTATCTTTTCAATGAGATCTTTCTAACTCCGGTATTTAGAGTCGTGGCTGAAGTGAGCTTTAGAAATCTAATGACAAAACTCCAGCCGCAGAAAAAAGTCAGTAGTTAAGAGCTTTCTGGGCTAACGCCGGTTTATAAAGCTCTTAACTACTGTGCTCTAAAGTATACTAACACCCATAAACTACCTATGTACCCCTAAACCGAGGTCCCCCCACATCGCCGCCACTCGATTACATTTTTTAACCCCTAATCTGCCGACCACCACCTACGTTATCCTTATGTACCCCTAATCTGCTGCCCCTAACACCGCCGACCCCTATATTATATTTATTAACCCCTAATCTGCCCCCCACAACGTCGCCGCCAGCTACCTACAATAATTAACCCCTAATCTGCCGACCGCAAAGTGCCGCCACCTACATTATAGCTATGTACCCCTAATCTGCTGCCCCTAACACCGCCGACCCCTATATTATATTTATTAACCCCTAATCTGCCCCCCTCAATGTCGCCTCCACCTGCCTACACTTATTAACCCCTAATCTGCCGAGCGGATCTCACCGCTACTATAATAAAGTTATTAACCCCTAATCCGCCTCACTCCCGCCTCAATAACCCTATAATAAATAGTATTAACCCCTAATCTGCCCTCCCTAACATCGCCAACACCTAACTTCAATTATTAACCCCTAATCTGCCAACCGAATCTCGCCTCTACTGTAATAAATGGATTAACCCCTAAAGCTAAGTCTAACCCTAACACTAACAGCCCCCTAAGTTAAATATAATTTAAATCTAACGAAATAAATTAACTCTTATTAAATAAATTATTCCTATTTAAAGCTAAATACTTACCTGTAAAATAAACCCTAATATAGCTACAATATAAATTATAATTATATTGTAGCTATTTTAGGATTTATATTTATTTTACAGGCAACTTTGTATTTATTTTAACCAGGTACAATAGCTATTAAATAGTTAAGAACTATTTAATAGCTAAAATAGTTAAAATAATTACAAATTTACCTGTAAAATAAATCCTAACCTAAGTTACAATTAAACCTAACACTACGCTATCAATAAATAAATTAAATAAACTACCTACAATTATCTACAATTAAACCTAACACTACACTATCAATAAATAAATTAAATACAATTCCTACAAATAAATACAATTAAATAAACTAACTAAAGTACAAAAAATAAAAAAGAACTAAGTTACAAAAAATAAAAAAATATTTACAAACATTAGAAAAAAATTACAACAATTTTAAACTAATTACACCTTCTCTAAGCCCCCTAATAAAATAACAAAGACCCCCAAAATAAAAAAATGCCCTACCCTATTCTAAATTACAAAAGTTCAAAGCTCTTTTACCTTACCAGCCCTGAATAGGGCCCTTTGCGGGGCATGCCCCAAAGAATTCAGCTCTTTTGCCTGTAAAAAAAAAAACCATACAATACCCCCCCCAACATTACAACCCACCACCCACATACCCCTAATCTAACCCAAACCCCCCTTAAATAAACCTAACACTAAGCCCCTGAAGATCTTCCTGCCTTGTGTTCACCTCGCCGGGTTCACCGATCGGTCCAGAAGAAGGTCCGAAGTCTTGATCCAAGCCCAAGCGGGGGGCTGATGAGTGACGTCCATCCTCGGGCTGAAGTCTGGATCCAAGCGGCGGCTGAAGAAATCCACCATCGGAATGAAGTCGGAAGTCCATCATCGGGATGAAGTCTTCTATCAAGCCGCATCTTCAATCTTATTTCTTCCGGAGCCGAGCGGAGCCATCTTCTTCCCAGCAGACGCGGATCCAACCTCTTCAAGCGACGCCTACTAGCCGAATGACGGTTCCTTTAAGGGACGTCATCCAAGATGGCGTCCCTCGAATTCCGATTGGCTGATAGGATTCTATCAGCCAATCGGAATTAAGGTAGGAAAATTCTGATTGGCTGATGGAATCAGCCAATCAGAATCAAGTTCAATCCGATTGGCTGATCCGATCAGCCAATCAGATTGAGCTTGCATTCTATTGGCTCTTCCTTAAAGGAACCGTCATTCAGCTAGTAGGCGTCGCTTGAAGAGGTTGGATCCGCGTCCGCTGGGAAGAAGATGGCTCCGCTCCGCTCCGGAAGAAAGAAGATTGAAGATGCGGCTTGATAGAAGACTTCATCCCAATGATGGACTTCCGACTTCATCCCGATGATGGATTTCTTCAGCCGCCGCTTGGATCCAGACTTCAGCCCGAAGATGAACTTCACTCTTCAGCCCCCCGCTTGGGCTTGGATCAAGACTTCGGACCCTCTTCTGGACCGATCAGTGAACCCGGCAAGGTGAACACAAGGTAGGAAGATCTTCAGGGGCTTAGTGTTAGGTTTATTTAAGGGGGGTTTGGGTTAGATTAGGGGTATGTGGGTGGTGGGTTGTAATGTTGGGGGGGTATTGTATGTTTTTTTTTTTACAGGAAAAAGAGCTGAATTCTTTGGGGCATGCCCCGCAAAGGGCCCTTTTAAGGGCTGGTAAGGTAAAAGAGCTTTGAACTTTTGTAATTTAGAATAGGGTAGGGCATTTTTTTATTTTGGGGGTCTTTGTTATTTTATTAGGGGGCTTAGAGTAGGTGTAATTAGTTTAAAATTGTTGTAATTTATTTCTAATGTTTGTAAATATTTTTTTATTTTTTGTAACTTAGTTCTTTTTTATTTTTTGTACTTTAGTTAGTTTATTTAATTGTATTTATTTGTAGGAATTGTATTTAATTAATTTATTGATAGTGTAGTGTTAGGTTTAATTGTAGATAATTATAGGTATTTTATTTAATTAATTTATTGATAGTGTAGTGTTAGGTTTAATTGTAACTTAGGTTATGATTTATTTTACAGGTAATTTTGTAATTATTTTAACTATTTTAGCTATTAAATAGTTCTTAACTATTTGATAGCTATTGTACCTGGTTAATATAATTACAAAGTTGCCTGTAAGATAAATATAAATCCTAAAATAGCTATACTATAATTATAATTTATATTGTAGCTATATTAGGATTTATTTTACAGGTAAGTATTTAGCTTTAAATAGGAATAATTTATTTAATAAGAGTTAATTTATTTTGTTAGATTTAAATTATATTTAACTTAGGGGGTTGTTAGTGTTAGTGTTAGACTTAGCTTTAGGGGTTAATACATTTATTAGAATAGCGGTGAGCTCCAGTCGGCAGATTAGGGGTTAATGTTTGAAGTTAGGTGTCGGCGATGTTAGGGAGGGCAGATTAGGGGTTAATACTATTTATTATAGGGTTAGTGAGGCGGATTAGGGGTTAATAACTTTATTATAATAGCGGTGCGGTCGGCGATGTTAGGGCAGCAGATTAGGGGTACATAGGGATAATGTAGGTGGCGGGGGTGTACGGAGCGGCAGATTAGGGGTTAAAAATAATATGCAGGGGTCAGCGATAGCGGGGGCAGCAGATTAGGGGTTAATAAGTATAAGGTTAGGGGTGTTTAGACTCGGGGTACATGTTAGAGTGTTAGGTGCAGACGTAGGAAGTGTTTCCCCATAGCAAACAATTGGGCTGCGTTAGGAGCTGAACGCGGCTTTTTTGCAGGTGTTAGGTTTTTTTTCAGCTCAAACAGCCCCATTGTTTTCTATGGGGGAATCGTGCACGAGCACGTTTTTGAAGCTGGCCAAGTTATAGGGCAATAAGTACAAGTAGCACTTTGCTATTTCAAAACCATGTTTTTTCAAAATTGGCGATAGTTACATTGTAACACCAATATCTGTCATGAATCCCTGAATAACCCTTCAAATGTATATATTTTTTAAAAGAAGACAACCTAAGGTATTAAACTTGGGGTATTTTGACTTTTTTCATGCAACCTTTTTACCACCAATCTATGCCAAAGTTTGGGGGGGGGAAAAAAATAATTTGATTTTTTTGACAAAATAGCAATTTAAGAATACATTTACTGATAATATTAAGGGTTACTGCCAAATAACACCCTCATATGTCTTCAGCAGCATCTCCTGGGTACAGTGATACCACCCATGTATAGGTGTGTCGGGTTCTCTGGGGGCTAAAAGCTCTTATTTTTAGGGAGCGCATTCCAGTTTTTCAACTTGGAATTTTCACATCGGTCATCATGCACCCATGTCCTATTTGGGACATTTCTGAAGCTGGTCAATGGAATTTACCCCCATCAAACCATATATTTTTGAAAAGTAGACACCCTAGGGTATTTCAAATGCTTGTATTTTAACACTTTCCATGCACTAATTCAACCACCAGTCTTTGTCAAACTTTTGGGTAGTCATTATTTTGTGTTATTTTTCACACACATTGTACTTTAGGCATGGATTCTCAGTTCCTGTTATGTGTTACTGCCAAAAAAAACCTCAATATGTGTTCAACAATATCTCCTGAGTACAGTGATACCACTCATGTATAGGTGTGTCGGGTTCTCTGGGGGCTAAAAGGCCTTAATTTTAGGAAGCGCATTCCAGTTTTTCAACTTGGAATTTTCACATCGGTCATCATGCACCCATGTCCTATTTGGGACATTTCTGAAGCTGGTCAATGGAATTTACCCCCATCAAACCATATATTTTTGAAAAGTAGACACCCTAGGGTATTTCAAATGCTTGTATTTTAACACTTTCCATGCACTAATTCAACCACCAGTCTTTGTCAAACTTTTGGGTAGTCATTATTTTGTGTTATTTTTCACACACATTGTACTTTAGGCATGGATTCTCAGTTCCTGTTATGTGTTACTGCCAAAAAACACCTCAATATGTGTTCAACAACATCTCCTGAGTACAGTGATACCACCCATGTATAGGTGTGTCGGGTTCTCTGGGGGCTAAAAGGCCTTAATTTTAGGAAGCGCATTCCAGTTTTTCAACTTGGAATTTTCACATCGGTCATCATGCACCCATGTCCTATTTGGGACATTTCTGAAGCTGGCCAATGGAATTTACCCCCATAAAACCATATATTTTTGAGAAGTAGACCCCCTAGGGTATTTGAAATGCTGGTATTTTCACACTTTCCATGAACTTATTTAACCACCAGTCTTTGTCAAACTTTTGGGTAGTCATTTTTTTGTGTTATTTTTCACACACATTGTATTTTAGGCATGGATTCCCAGTTCCTGTTATGTGTTACTGCCAAAAAACACCTCAATATGTGTTCAACAACATCTCCTGAGTACAGTGATACCACCCATGTATAGTTGTGTTGGGTTCTCTGGGGGCTAGAAGGCCTTATTTTTAGGAAGCGCATTCCAGTTTTTCAACTTGGAATTTTCACATCGGTCATCATGCACCCATGTCCTATTTGGGACATTTCTGAAGCCGGTCAATGAAATTTACCCCCATAAAACCATATATTTTTGAGAAGTAGACCCCCTAGGGTATTTGAAATGCTGGTATTTTCACACTTTCCATGAACTTATTTAACCACCAGTCTTTGTCAAACTTTTGGGTAGTCATTTTTTTGTGTTATTTTTCACACACATTGTACTTTAGGCATGGATTCTCAGTTCCTGTTATGTGTTACTGCCAAAAAACACCTCAATATGTGTTCAACAACATCTCCTGAGTACAGTGATACCACCCATGTATAGGTGTGTTGGGTTCTCTGGGGGCTATAAGGCCTTATTTTTAGGAAGCGCATTCCAGTTTTTCAACTTAGAATTTTCACATCGGTCATCATGCACCCATGTCCTATTTGGGACATTTCTGAAGCCGGTCAATGAAATTTACCCCCATAAAACCATATATTTTTGAGAAGTAGACCCCCTAGGGTATTTGAAATGCTGGTATTTTCACATTTTCCATGAACTTATTTAACCACCAGTCTTTGTCAAACTTTTGGGTAGTCATTTTTTTGTGTTATTTTTCACACACATTGTACTTTAGGCATGGATTCTCAGTTCCTGTTATGTGTTACTGCAAAAAAACACCTCAATATGTGTTCAACAACATCTCCTGAGTACAGTGATAGCACCCATGTATAGGTGTGTTGGGTTCTCTTGGGGCTAGAAGGCCTTATTTTTAGGAAGCGCATTCCAGTTTTTCAACTTGGAATTTTCACATCGGTCATCATGCACCCATGTCCTATTTGGGACATTTCTGAAGCCGGTCAATGACCATGAACTTATTTAACCACCAGTCTTTGTCAAACTTTTGGGTAGTCATTTTTTTGTGTTATTTTTCACACACATTGTACTTTATGCATGGATTCTCAGTTCCTGTTATGGTAATTTTTCAATTTTCATTGTTACAGACACATTGCTTTTTTACTATGATTTAGGAGAGACTGTTGTAAGTTATTGCAAAAGAATACTTCAGGTTGTTTTCTGCAAGGCACCCTGAGTACACCTATGCCCCCCATGCATAGGTTTGCCAGGATTTTGGGAAGGTTATGTTACATGATTTTAGTTATTAAAAATGAGAGTATTTCTTCTGATAGGCCTATCTTTAGTTTGGGGCCTATCGCATACCCCACTTTTATTTATTGCATTCAAAGTGTATATTTTTTAAATGTTGACACCCCAAGGTATTGTATATGGTGTGCTTTGATGCCTTTGAAGCAACCGTTTTAGCCCAAAAAATTGGAGAAAGTATTTGGTGGTAATTTTTCAATTTTCATTTTTACAGACACATTGCTTTTTGACTATGATTTAGGAGAGATTGTTGTAAGTTATTGCAAAAGAATACTTCAGGTTGTTTTCTGCAAGGCACCCTGAGTACACCTATGCCCCCCATGCATAGGTTTGCCAGGATTTTGGGAAGGTTATGTTACAATTTTATGACTTGTGATTTTAGTTATTAAAAATGAGAGTATTTCTTCTGATAGGCCTATCTTTAGTTTGGGGCCTATCGCATACCCCACTTTTATTTATTGCATTCAAAGTGTATATTTTTTAAATGTTGACACCCCAAGGTATTGTATATGGTGTGCTTTGATGCCTTTGAAGCAACCGTTTTAGCCCAAAAAATTGGAGAAAGTGTATGGTGGTAATTTTTCAATTTTCATTTTTACAGACACATTGCTTTTTGACTATAATTTAGGAGAGACTGTTGTAAGTTATTACAAAAACATACTTCAGGTTGTTTTCTGCAAGGCACCCTGAGAACACCTATGTCCCCCATGCATAGGTTTGACAGGGGTTTTGGTTAAAAAAAAACAGGCCCAATTTTAGAAAAAAATAGAGTAGTGAAATGTAAAAATCTGGCACAGTAAAAGTAAAAAAAACAAAAAAACATCTAACTGTAAACATAACCAAAAAAAATATATATATATATGTAACAGCAAATGTATTTTTTTTTTTTTTTAAATTGACCATTGTATGGTACCGCTTGAAGCAGTCCCCAATGCAGAGTGCAGGCTGTCCAGGGCAATCAGGACAGTAATATATGGTGTCCCTTCTCTTCCCCCTCTTGGTACAGACTCTGCATTTTTTTTGTGGTTTCTGCTTTGTGGCAGTAGGGGGGATTTTAAAAATAAAATGGGTAGCCCCAACTCTGCTCTCTCCCATCACCGCCCGGGGAGCAGGTGCATCATGGTACAAAATCCCCGTAATAATCTGGAGCTGAAACTGTAAAAAAGTCTTTTTAACTCTGGGGTTTGCTTTTTTGAACAACAAAAAAGCGTTGTGGGTTGCAATCTGCATTAGGTAAATTGCAACCTTTTTGTACCAGGCCCTTGTCTTCCGCATAATTAGGTAGGGCTGCAGCAGCTGATCAGCCAGATCAACCCCACCCATATGCCGGTTATAAGACTTGATGCACACTGGCTTCCTTATGATCTCAGCTCTGCCACGTACAGAAACCGCCACCGTCCTCTCTGTGTGGATGGTGGTAAGAAGGTATACATCCTTCTTGTCTCTTTACTTCAGTGCCAACAGCTCCTCTTGGTGCAGATATGAGGTCTCCCCCCTTCGTAGCCGGGTGCGTACAAGCTGTCCTGGGAAACCTGCGCGGTTCTTTTTAATTGTACCGCAAGCTACTGTATCAAAGCAATACAGTAGCTTGAACAAAAGGACACTTGTATAAAAATTGTCTAAGTACAAGTGATACCCTTTGTTCATTAGGGGTAATATAAGGTCCCAGACAATCTTGCCAGTGGTTCCCATATGTTCTGGGCAACCTGGAGGGTCAAGGTGGCTATCCTTTCCCTCATACACCCGGAAGGCCTGAGTATACCCAGTCTCGCTGTCACAGAGCTTATACACCTTTACCCCATATCTGGAGCGTTTGGAAGGAATATACTGCTTGAATCCCAGCCTTCCCTTATACTTCATTAGGGATTCATCAACGCATATATTCCTTCCAGGTGTATAAGCCTCTGCAAACCTGGCAGAAAAGTGGGTTATCAGGGGGCGGATTTTATACAGCCTGTCAAATTGGGGATGCTCCCTAGGGGGGCACAGGCTGTTGTCGCTGAAGTGCATGAAATGCAGAATCATTTCATACCTCTTCCTCGACATAGTCTGGGAGAAAATGGGGGTAGAGCAGATGGGGCTAGTACTCCAGTAGGAGCAAATGGAGGGTTTTTTATGATGCCCATCAGCATAGTCAATGCCCAGAATTTTTTGAATTCTGGCACATTGATGGGGGCCCATTGCTGCTTTGCCAAATATGTTCCAGGCTTTGCAGCACGGAACTGATGGGCATATAAATTAGTTTGGGCGACAATGTTCCCCAATATATCATCGCCCAGAAACACTTCCAGAAACTGCTGGGGGCTAAAACCTGCCACATCTATATTTATGCCAGCATTTGCTGTGAAGGGTGGGATATCTGGCCTCTGGAGATGAGGCGTTACCCACTCTTCAGCAGCAATGGCAGCAACACGCCTCCTTCTGGCAGGGGGGCTAGCAGGGGGGCTGGCAGGGGGGCTAGCAGCCACAGATACATCACTATCAGTTGAGACTGCATCTAGTGATGTATCTGAGCACATGGCAGGGTCAAAATTGGGGTCTGAGTCAGAAATAGAGGCATCTGACTCTGACGCAAGGATGGCATACGCCTCCTCAGCACTATATCTTTTCTGTGACATTTTTGTATCTTTTCTTTTTGTTCCTACATTTTTGTATCTGTCACAGAAAACAATTACTAAAAAAAATTAAATTAACTAAATTAATTAACTAAATTAACTAGCAAAAAAGTACAGCTATGCTACTGCCAGTGATTTATAGCGATCACTGGCAAGCTAGAGGTTAATGGCTCTGAAAATTAAATTAACTAAATGGTTCTGAAAAGAGCCTTTGGGTTTTTAAAAAATTACAACAACAAAATTAACCCCTAAAAAAATGCACAGACAGCAAAAAAGTACAGCTATGCAACTGCCAGTGATTTATAGCGATCACTGGCAAGCTAGGGGTTAATGGCTCTGAAAATTAAATTAAATTAACTAAATGTTTCTGAAAAGAGCCTTTGGGTTTTTAAAAAATTACAACAACAAAATTAACCCCTAAAAAAATGCACAGACAGCAAAAAAGTACAGCTATGCAACTGCCAGTGATTTATAGCGATCACTGGCAAGCTAGGGGTTAATGGCTCTGAAAATTAAATTAAATTAACTAAATGTTTCTGAAAAGAGCCTTTGGGTTTTTAAAAAATTACAACAACAAAATTAACCCCTAAAAAAATGCACAGACAGCAAAATGCAGCAAAAAAAAGTGCACCTATGCTACTGCCAGTGATATATAGTGATCACTGGCAAGCTAGGGGTTAATGGCTCTGAAAATTAAATTAAATTAACTAAATGTTTCTGAAAAGAACCTTTGGGTTTTTAAAAAATTACAACAACAAAATTAACCCCTAAAAAAACGCACAGACAGCAAAAATGCAGCAAAAAAAAAGTGCACCTATGTTACTGCCAGTGATATATAGTGATCACTGGCAAGCTAGGGGTTAATGGCTCTGAAAAGAGCCTTTGGTTCTATATTTTTTAACAAATAAAAGAAATAAATCTCTCTCTCTGCTAAATACAGGTCTCTCTCTCTCTCCAACAAAATGGCAAGTGAGGAGAGGGAGGGAGATCCACACTGATCATAGTCAATATTTACAAATATTGACATGATCAGACAAATGGGGTATTTTATTATTATTTTTTTTTTTAGGGTGGGAGGCTCAGATTGGGTGACCCTAGCTTGCCCCTATGATGATGCAGGCTAGGGACACCCCCAGAGGCCCCATGATGCACTGGGCATTGCCATCTTGGATGCCTAGTGAAGGGGGAGGGGGGGGCTATTTAGGGCTTTTTTTTATTTTATTCGTTTTTTTTTTTTTTAATTTTTAACTTTTATTTTACAACTAACTAAGTGCCTCGACCCACCGAGGCACTTAGCACACAAGCAGAGCATCGGAAGCGTGTCCGATCGCTTCCGATGCTCTGAAACACTGCCGGGCTCCATGTGGAGCGAAACCGGAAGTGATCACTCGTGGGGGAGTGATCAATCCGGTCCCGGCACTCGGGAACAGTATTGCAGGATGCCTAGACATCAAGGCAAGCCTGCAATACTGTTAGAGCAGCTGGAAGCGATTTCGATCGCTTCCAGTGCTCTGTTAAACCGACGACGTATGCCATACGTCCTCGGTCGTTAAGTGCTTTTTTTTTGAGGACGTATGGCATACGTCGTCGGTCGTTAAGGGGTTAAAAGGTGCGGCCAGAAAAAAGCCAGCGTTAGCTACGCACCCCTTTGGCCGCAGAACTCTAAATCTAGGCGATAGTTTATGCAGAGTCTGCTTTTAACCCATAAAGGGCCTAAATCACCTAACATTCCCAAATTGTTTGCAATAACGTGCTTTAAACCATCAGTTATGATGTCGTATCTATCAGGTAGTGTAAGGGTTACGGCCGCTTCACAGTGACAGAGCAAACTCCAAGTGTAGCGCACCGCAATCAACCGCAAACAGTCCATTTGCACAACCACGAGATAGATAGATTTGATAGATAGATACATAGATTACATAGCTCAATCGATGCAATATACATATGATCGATACAGTTTACATAGATCAATAGATGCAATATACATTTGATAGATACAAATTACATCGATCAATAGATGCAATATACATTTGATAGATACGAATGTTATCGAATCAAAGATGCAATATACATTTTATAGATACGAATTACATCGATCAATAGATGCAATCTACATTTGATAGATACGTTTGATAGTTCGATCGATTTGATAGATAAATAAATCGATTTGAAATACATATAATTTCCCTGACAGAGTATTACAATAAGACATGCGGTCTGTGACCCGTGGTGTGTTAAGTAGTACTATTCTTAGCTTTTTACTACAACCTGTTACTCCCCCTGTCGGTGGAGGTCTATATGGCCTTCATTTTTGGAACCGGGAGATGGAAGAAGATGATTGTTCTGTCCTCCTACTTCAAATTTGTCAAAAACACAAGTGGCTGTCTCAAAACAGTCCAGACAGAAGATAGATAGATAGATAGATAGATAGATAGATAGATAGATAGGATAGATAGATATACATAGATTGATAGTTAGATAGAATCGACAGAAGAGAAATAGATAGATTTATTAGATATATAATTACCCTGATAAAGTCTAATAATTAAACATGCGGTCTTGGACCCATGATAACTAGGTTGTGTTAAGTATTACTATTCTTAGCACTTTCAGCCCTGTAACTCCCCCTATTGGTGGAGGTCTATATGTCGGTTATGATTACCCTGACAAAGTATAACAACAAGACACGCTGTCTGGGACCCATGGTAATTTTGTTGTGTTAAGTAAAACTTTTCTTATCACTTGAATCCCTCTTACCCCCCCTTTTGTTGGAGCACTATATGGCCTGCATGATTAGCCTGACAAAGTATAACAAGAAAACATCTGGTCTTGGACCCATGGTAACTAGGTTGTGTTTAAGTAGTACTATTCTTAGAACTGTAATCCCTGTTACTCCCCCTATCAAGGGAGGTCTATATGGCCTGCATGATTACCCTGACAAAGTATAACAACAAGACACATGGTGTTGGACCCATGGTAACTAGCTTGTGTTAATTAGTACTTTTCTTAGCACTTTAATCCCTGTTACCCCCCCCCCCCATCGGAAGAGGTCTATATGGCCTGCCTGATTACCCTGACAAAATATAATAATAAGACATATGCTCTGGGACCCATGGTAACTAGGTTGTGTTTTAAGTAGTACTATTCTTAGCACTTTAATCTCTGTAACTCCCCCTATTTGGTGAGGTCTATACGGCCTGGATGATTACCCATACAAAATATAATAATAAGACATCTGCTCTGGGTTTTGGACCCATGGTAACTATGTTGTGTTAAGTAGTAATATCCTTAGCATTTTAATACCTGTTACTCACCCTATCGGTGGAGGTCTATATGGCCTGCATGATTACCCTTACAAAATATAATAACAAAACATGTGGTCTGGGACCCATGGTAACTAGGTTGTGTTAAGTAGTAATGTCCTTAGCATTTTAATACCTGTTACTCACCCTATCGGGGGAGGTCTATATGGCCTGCATGATTACCCTTACAAAATATAATAACAAAACATGCGGTCTGGGACCCATGGTAACTAGGTTTTGTTAAGTATTACTCTTCTTTGCATTTTAATACCTGTTACTCACCCTATCGGGGGAGGTCTTTACGGCCTGCATGATTACCCATACAAAATATAATAATAAGACATCTGCTCTGGGTCTGGGACCCATGGTAACTAGGTTGTGTTAAGTAGTACTGTTCTTAGCATTTTAATACCTGTTACACCCTGTCGGTGGAGGTCTATATGGCCTGCATGGTTACCCTAAAAAAATATAATAACAATACATGCGTTCTGGAACCCATGGTAACTAGGTTGTGTTAAGTAGTAATGTCCTTAGCATTTTAATACCTCTTACTCACCCTATCGATGGAGGTCTATATGGCCTGCATGATTACCCTTACAAAATATAATAACAAGACATGTGGTCTGGGACCCATGGTAACTAGGTTGTGTTAAGTAGTACTCTTCTTAGCATTTTAATACCTGTTACTCACCCTATCGGGGGAGGTCTATATGGCCTGCATGATTAACCGAAAAAAATATAATAATAAAACATATGCTCTGGGACCCATGGTAACTTTGTGTTAAGTAGTACTGTTCTTAGCATTTCAATACCTGTTATTCACCCTATTGGGGGAGGTCCATATGGCCTGCATGATTACCCTTACAAAATATAATAACAAAACATATGCTCTGGGACCAATGGTAACTAGGTTGTGTTAAGTAGTACTGTTCTTAGCAGTTTAATACCTGTTACAACACCGAATGGTGGCAGGTCTATCTGGCCTTCATGATTAGCCGCACCCAAACCCAAAAAAAGCCAAGCGGTCTTAGACTAACACCCATGGCTAACTCGGTTGTTTCAAGTAGCACTTTCATCTCATCCCTGTTACTTCCAGGCCTCTCGGTGGTGGTCTACATGGCCATCATGATTAGCCTAACAAAATACTACAATTCAACCTTGGCTCAGTCTTCATAGGCCCTTCATTGGCTGTATTTTGGTAGTACTGTTCTTATTAGTTTAATACCTGATACAACACCAAATGGTGGCAGCTCTATATGGCCTGCATGATTAGCCGCACCCTAACCAAAAAAAAGCCAAGCGGTCTTGGATTAACACCCATGGCTAACTCGTTGTTTCAAGTAGTACTATTCTTAGCACTTTCATCTCATCCCTGTTACTTCCATGCCTCTCGGTGGTGGTCTACATGGCCATCATGATTAGCCTAACAAAATACTACAATCCAACCTTGGCTCAGTCTTCATAGGCCCTTCATTGGCTGTATTTTGGTAGTACTGTTCTTATTAGTTTAATACCTGATACAACACCAAATGGTGGCAGGTCTAAATGGCCTGCATGATTAGCCGCACCCAAAGCCAAAAAAAAGCCAAGCGGTCTTGGACTAACACCCATGGCTAACTCGGTTGTTTAGAGTTGTACTATTCTTAGCACTTTCATCTCATCCCTGTTACTTCTAGGCCTCTCGGTGGTGGTCTACATGGCCATCATGATTAGCCTAACAAAATACTACAATCCAACCTTGGCTGAGTCTTCGTAGGCCCTTCATTGGCTGTATTTTGGTAGTACTGTTCTTATTAGTTTAATACCTGATACAACACCGAATGGTGGCAGCTCTATATGGCCTGCATGATTAGCCGCACCCAAAGCCAAAAAAAAGCCAAGCGGTCTTGGACTAACAACCATGGCTAACTCGGTTGTTTCAATTAGTACTATTCTTAGCACTTTCATCCCTGTTACTTCCAGGCCTCTCGGGGGTGGTCTACATGGCCATCATGATTAGCCTAACAAAATACTACAATCCAGCCTTGGCTCAGTCTTCATAGGCCCTTCATTGGCTGTATTTTGGTAGTACTGTTCTTATTAGTTTAATACCTGATACAACACCGAATGGTGGCAGCTCTATATGGCCTGCATGATTAGCCGCACCCAAAGCCAAAAAAAAGCCAAGAGGTCTTGGATTAACACCCATGGCTAACTCGGTTGTTTCAAGTAGTACTATTCTTAGCACTTTCATCTCATCCCTGTTACTTCCAGGCCTCTTGGTGGTGGTCTACATGGCCATCATGATTAGCCTAAAAAATACTACAATTCAACCTTGGCTCAGACTTCATAGGCCCTTCATTGGCTGTATTTTGGTGGTACTGTTCTTATTAGTTTAATACCTGAAACAACACTGAATGGTGGCAGGTCTATATGGCCTGCATGATTAGCCGCACACAAACCCAAAAAAAAGCCAAGCGGTCTTGGACTAACACCCATGGCTAACTCGGTTGTTTCAATTAGTACTATTCTTAGCACTTTCAAACCTGTTACTTCCAGGCCTCTCGGGGGTGGTCTACATGGCCATCATGATTAGCCTAACAAAATACTACAATCCAACCTTGCCTCAGTCTTCATAGGCCCTTCATTGGCTGTATTTTGGTAGTACTGTTCTTATTAGTTTAATACCTGATACAACACCGAATGGTGGCAGCTCTATATGGCCTGCATGATTAGCCGCACACAAAGCCAAAAAAAAGCCAAGCGGTCTTGGACTAACACCCATGGCTAACTCGGTTGTTTCAATTAGTACTATTCTTAGCACTTTCATCCCTGTTACTTCCAGGCCTCTCGGGGGTGGTCTACATGGCCATCATGATTAGCCTAACAAAATACTACAATCCAACCTTGGCTCAGTCTTCATAGGCCCTTCATCGGCTGTATTTTGGTAGTACTGTTCTTATTAATTTAATACCTGATACAACACCAAATGGTGGCAGCTCTATATGGCCTGCATGATTAGCTGCACCCAAAGCCAAAAAACAGCCAAGCGGTCTTGCATTAACACCCATGGCTAACTCGTTGTTTCAAGTAGTACTATTCTTAGCACTTTCATCTCATCCCTGTTACTTCCAGGCCTCTCGGTGGTGGTCTACATGGCCATCACGATTAGCCTAACAAAATACTACAATTCAACCTTGGCTCAGACTTCATAGGCCCTTCATTGGCTGTATTTTGGTAGTACTGTTCTTATTAGTTTAATACCTGATACAACACCGAATGGTGGCAGCTCTATATGGCCTGCATGATTAGCCGCACACAAACCCAAAAAAAAGCCAAGCGGTCTTGGACTAACACCCATGGCTAACTCGGTTGTTTCAATTAGTACTATTCTTAGCACTTTCATCCCTGTTACTTCCAGGCCTCTCGGGGGTGGTCTACATGGCCATCATGATTAGCCTAACAAAATACTACAATCCAACCTTGCCTCAGTCTTCATAGGCCCCTCATTGGCTGTATTTTGGTAGTACTGTTCTTATTAGTTTAATACCTGATACAACACAGAATGGTGGCACCTCTATATGGCCTGCATGATTAGCCGCACCCAAAGCCAAAAAAAAGCCAAGCGGTCTTGGACTAACACCCATGGCTAACTCGGTTGTTTCAATGGTGGTGGTCTACATGGCCATCATGATTAGCCTAACAAAATACTACAATTCAACCTTGGCTCAGTCTTCATAGGCCCTTCATTGGCTGTATTTTGGTAGTACTGTTCTTATTAGTTTAATACCTGATACAACACCAAATGGTGGCAGCTCTATATGGCCTGCATGATTAGCCGCACCCTAACCAAAAAAAAGCCAAGCGGTCTTGGATTAACACCCATGGCTAACTCGTTGTTTCAAGTAGTACTATTCTTAGCACTTTCATCTCATCCCTGTTACTTCCATGCCTCTCGGTGGTGGTCTACATGGCCATCATGATTAGCCTAACAAAATACTACAATCCAACCTTGGCTCAGTCTTCATAGGCCCTTCATTGGCTGTATTTTGGTAGTACTGTTCTTATTAGTTTAATACCTGATACAACACCAAATGGTGGCAGGTCTAAATGGCCTGCATGATTAGCCGCACCCAAAGCCAAAAAAAAGCCAAGCGGTCTTGGACTAACACCCATGGCTAACTCGGTTGTTTAGAGTTGTACTATTCTTAGCACTTTCATCTCATCCCTGTTACTTCTAGGCCTCTCGGTGGTGGTCTACATGGCCATCATGATTAGCCTAACAAAATACTACAATCCAACCTTGGCTGAGTCTTCATAGGCCCTTCATTGGCTGTATTTTGGTAGTACTGTTCTTATTAGTTTAATACCTGATACAACACCGAATGGTGGCAGCTCTATATGGCCTGCATGATTAGCCGCACCCAAAGCCAAAAAAAAGCCAAGCGGTCTTGGACTAACACCCATGGCTAACTCGGTTGTTTCAATTAGTACTATTCTTAGCACTTTCATCCCTGTTACTTCCAGGCCTCTCGGGGGTGGTCTACATGGCCATCATGATTAGCCTAACAAAATACTACAATCCAGCCTTGGCTCAGTCTTCATAGGCCCTTCATTGGCTGTATTTTGGTAGTACTGTTCTTATTAGTTTAATACCTGATACAACACCGAATGGTGGCAGCTCTATATGGCCTGCATGATTAGCCGCACCCAAAGCCAAAAAAAAGCCAAGAGGTCTTGGATTAACACCCATGGCTAACTCGGTTGTTTCAAGTAGTACTATTCTTAGCACTTTCATCTCATCCCTGTTACTTCCAGGCCTCTTGGTGGTGGTCTACATGGCCATCATGATTAGCCTAAAAAATACTACAATTCAACCTTGGCTCAGACTTCATAGGCCCTTCATTGGCTGTATTTTGGTGGTACTGTTCTTATTAGTTTAATACCTGAAACAACACTGAATGGTGGCAGGTCTATATGGCCTGCATGATTAGCCGCACACAAACCCAAAAAAAAGCCAAGCGGTCTTGGACTAACACCCATGGCTAACTCGGTTGTTTCAATTAGTACTATTCTTAGCACTTTCAAACCTGTTACTTCCAGGCCTCTCGGGGGTGGTCTACATGGCCATCATGATTAGCCTAACAAAATACTACAATCCAACCTTGCCTCAGTCTTCATAGGCCCTTCATTGGCTGTATTTTGGTAGTACTGTTCTTATTAGTTTAATACCTGATACAACACCGAATGGTGGCAGCTCTATATGGCCTGCATGATTAGCCGCACCCAAAGCCAAAAAAAAGCCAAGCGGTCTTGGACTAACACCCATGGCTAACTCGGTTGTTTCAATTAGTACTATTCTTAGCACTTTCATCCCTGTTACTTCCAGGCCTCTCGGGGGTGGTCTACATGGCCATCATGATTAGCCTAACAAAATACTACAATCCAACCTTGGCTCAGTCTTCATAGGCCCTTCATCGGCTGTATTTTGGTAGTACTGTTCTTATTAATTTAATACCTGATACAACACCAAATGGTGGCAGCTCTATATGGCCTGCATGATTAGCTGCACCCAAAGCCAAAAAACAGCCAAGCGGTCTTGCATTAACACCCATGGCTAACTCGTTGTTTCAAGTAGTACTATTCTTAGCACTTTCATCTCATCCCTGTTACTTCCAGGCCTCTCGGTGGTGGTCTACATGGCCATCACGATTAGCCTAACAAAATACTACAATTCAACCTTGGCTCAGACTTCATAGGCCCTTCATTGGCTGTATTTTGGTAGTACTGTTCTTATTAGTTTAATACCTGATACAACACCGAATGGTGGCAGCTCTATATGGCCTGCATGATTAGCCGCACACAAACCCAAAAAAAAGCCAAGCGGTCTTGGACTAACACCCATGGCTAACTCGGTTGTTTCAATTAGTACTATTCTTAGCACTTTCATCCCTGTTACTTCCAGGCCTCTCGGGGGTGGTCTACATGGCCATCATGATTAGCCTAACAAAATACTACAATCCAACCTTGCCTCAGTCTTCATAGGCCCCTCATTGGCTGTATTTTGGTAGTACTGTTCTTATTAGTTTAATACCTGATACAACACAGAATGGTGGCACCTCTATATGGCCTGCATGATTAGCCGCACCCAAAGCCAAAAAAAAGCCAAGCGGTCTTGGACTAACACCCATGGCTAACTCGGTTGTTTCAATTAGTACTATTCTTAGCACTTTCATCCCTGTTACTTCCAGGCCTCTCGGGGGTGGTCTACATGACCATCATGATTAGCCTAACAAAATACTACAATCCAACCTTGGCTCAGTCTTCATAGGCCCTTCATCGGCTGTATTTTGGTAGTACTGTTCTTATTAATTTAATACCTGATACAACACCAAATGGTGGCAGGTCTAAATGGCCTGCATGATTAGCCGCACCCAAAGCCAAAAAAAAGCCAAGCGGTCTTGGACTAACACCCATGGCTAACTCGGTTGTTTAGAGTTGTACTATTCTTAGCACTTTCATCTCATCCCTGTTACTTCCATGCCTCTCGGTGGTGGTCTACATGGCCATCATGATTAGCCTAACAAAATACTACAATCCAACCTTGGCTCAGTCTTCATAGGCCCTTCATTGGCTGTATTTTGGTAGTACTGTTCTTATTAGTTTAATACCTGATACAACACCAAATGGTGGCAGGTCTAAATGGCCTGCATGATTAGCCGCACCCAAAGCCAAAAAAAAGCCAAGCGGTCTTGGACTAACACCCATGGCTAACTCGGTTGTTTAGAGTTGTACTATTCTTAGCACTTTCATCTCATCCCTGTTACTTCTAGGCCTCTCGGTGGTGGTCTACATGGCCATCATGATTAGCCTAACAAAATACTACAATCCAACCTTGGCTGAGTCTTCGTAGGCCCTTCATTGGCTGTATTTTGGTAGTACTGTTCTTATTAGTTTAATACCTGATACAACACCGAATGGTGGCAGCTCTATATGGCCTGCATGATTAGCCGCACCCAAAGCCAAAAAAAAGCCAAGCGGTCTTGGACTAACAACCATGGCTAACTCGGTTGTTTCAATTAGTACTATTCTTAGCACTTTCATCCCTGTTACTTCCAGGCCTCTCGGGGGTGGTCTACATGGCCATCATGATTAGCCTAACAAAATACTACAATCCAGCCTTGGCTCAGTCTTCATAGGCCCTTCATTGGCTGTATTTTGGTAGTACTGTTCTTATTAGTTTAATACCTGATACAACACCGAATGGTGGCAGCTCTATATGGCCTGCATGATTAGCCGCACCCAAAGCCAAAAAAAAGCCAAGAGGTCTTGGATTAACACCCATGGCTAACTCGGTTGTTTCAAGTAGTACTATTCTTAGCACTTTCATCTCATCCCTGTTACTTCCAGGCCTCTTGGTGGTGGTCTACATGGCCATCATGATTAGCCTAAAAAATACTACAATTCAACCTTGGCTCAGACTTCATAGGCCCTTCATTGGCTGTATTTTGGTGGTACTGTTCTTATTAGTTTAATACCTGAAACAACACTGAATGGTGGCAGGTCTATATGGCCTGCATGATTAGCCGCACACAAACCCAAAAAAAAGCCAAGCGGTCTTGGACTAACACCCATGGCTAACTCGGTTGTTTCAATTAGTACTATTCTTAGCACTTTCAAACCTGTTACTTCCAGGCCTCTCGGGGGTGGTCTACATGGCCATCATGATTAGCCTAACAAAATACTACAATCCAACCTTGCCTCAGTCTTCATAGGCCCTTCATTGGCTGTATTTTGGTAGTACTGTTCTTATTAGTTTAATACCTGATACAACACCGAATGGTGGCAGCTCTATATGGCCTGCATGATTAGCCGCACACAAAGCCAAAAAAAAGCCAAGCGGTCTTGGACTAACACCCATGGCTAACTCGGTTGTTTCAATTAGTACTATTCTTAGCACTTTCATCCCTGTTACTTCCAGGCCTCTCGGGGGTGGTCTACATGGCCATCATGATTAGCCTAACAAAATACTACAATCCAACCTTGGCTCAGTCTTCATAGGCCCTTCATCGGCTGTATTTTGGTAGTACTGTTCTTATTAATTTAATACCTGATACAACACCAAATGGTGGCAGCTCTATATGGCCTGCATGATTAGCTGCACCCAAAGCCAAAAAACAGCCAAGCGGTCTTGCATTAACACCCATGGCTAACTCGTTGTTTCAAGTAGTACTATTCTTAGCACTTTCATCTCATCCCTGTTACTTCCAGGCCTCTCGGTGGTGGTCTACATGGCCATCACGATTAGCCTAACAAAATACTACAATTCAACCTTGGCTCAGACTTCATAGGCCCTTCATTGGCTGTATTTTGGTAGTACTGTTCTTATTAGTTTAATACCTGATACAACACCGAATGGTGGCAGCTCTATATGGCCTGCATGATTAGCCGCACACAAACCCAAAAAAAAGCCAAGCGGTCTTGGACTAACACCCATGGCTAACTCGGTTGTTTCAATTAGTACTATTCTTAGCACTTTCATCCCTGTTACTTCCAGGCCTCTCGGGGGTGGTCTACATGGCCATCATGATTAGCCTAACAAAATACTACAATCCAACCTTGCCTCAGTCTTCATAGGCCCCTCATTGGCTGTATTTTGGTAGTACTGTTCTTATTAGTTTAATACCTGATACAACACAGAATGGTGGCACCTCTATATGGCCTGCATGATTAGCCGCACCCAAAGCCAAAAAAAAGCCAAGCGGTCTTGGACTAACACCCATGGCTAACTCGGTTGTTTCAATGGTGGTGGTCTACATGGCCATCATGATTAGCCTAACAAAATACTACAATTCAACCTTGGCTCAGTCTTCATAGGCCCTTCATTGGCTGTATTTTGGTAGTACTGTTCTTATTAGTTTAATACCTGATACAACACCAAATGGTGGCAGCTCTATATGGCCTGCATGATTAGCCGCACCCTAACCAAAAAAAAGCCAAGCGGTCTTGGATTAACACCCATGGCTAACTCGTTGTTTCAAGTAGTACTATTCTTAGCACTTTCATCTCATCCCTGTTACTTCCATGCCTCTCGGTGGTGGTCTACATGGCCATCATGATTAGCCTAACAAAATACTACAATCCAACCTTGGCTCAGTCTTCATAGGCCCTTCATTGGCTGTATTTTGGTAGTACTGTTCTTATTAGTTTAATACCTGATACAACACCAAATGGTGGCAGGTCTAAATGGCCTGCATGATTAGCCGCACCCAAAGCCAAAAAAAAGCCAAGCGGTCTTGGACTAACACCCATGGCTAACTCGGTTGTTTAGAGTTGTACTATTCTTAGCACTTTCATCTCATCCCTGTTACTTCTAGGCCTCTCGGTGGTGGTCTACATGGCCATCATGATTAGCCTAACAAAATACTACAATCCAACCTTGGCTGAGTCTTCATAGGCCCTTCATTGGCTGTATTTTGGTAGTACTGTTCTTATTAGTTTAATACCTGATACAACACCGAATGGTGGCAGCTCTATATGGCCTGCATGATTAGCCGCACCCAAAGCCAAAAAAAAGCCAAGCGGTCTTGGACTAACACCCATGGCTAACTCGGTTGTTTCAATTAGTACTATTCTTAGCACTTTCATCCCTGTTACTTCCAGGCCTCTCGGGGGTGGTCTACATGGCCATCATGATTAGCCTAACAAAATACTACAATCCAGCCTTGGCTCAGTCTTCATAGGCCCTTCATTGGCTGTATTTTGGTAGTACTGTTCTTATTAGTTTAATACCTGATACAACACCGAATGGTGGCAGCTCTATATGGCCTGCATGATTAGCCGCACCCAAAGCCAAAAAAAAGCCAAGAGGTCTTGGATTAACACCCATGGCTAACTCGGTTGTTTCAAGTAGTACTATTCTTAGCACTTTCATCTCATCCCTGTTACTTCCAGGCCTCTTGGTGGTGGTCTACATGGCCATCATGATTAGCCTAAAAAATACTACAATTCAACCTTGGCTCAGACTTCATAGGCCCTTCATTGGCTGTATTTTGGTGGTACTGTTCTTATTAGTTTAATACCTGAAACAACACTGAATGGTGGCAGGTCTATATGGCCTGCATGATTAGCCGCACACAAACCCAAAAAAAAGCCAAGCGGTCTTGGACTAACACCCATGGCTAACTCGGTTGTTTCAATTAGTACTATTCTTAGCACTTTCAAACCTGTTACTTCCAGGCCTCTCGGGGGTGGTCTACATGGCCATCATGATTAGCCTAACAAAATACTACAATCCAACCTTGCCTCAGTCTTCATAGGCCCTTCATTGGCTGTATTTTGGTAGTACTGTTCTTATTAGTTTAATACCTGATACAACACCGAATGGTGGCAGCTCTATATGGCCTGCATGATTAGCCGCACCCAAAGCCAAAAAAAAGCCAAGCGGTCTTGGACTAACACCCATGGCTAACTCGGTTGTTTCAATTAGTACTATTCTTAGCACTTTCATCCCTGTTACTTCCAGGCCTCTCGGGGGTGGTCTACATGGCCATCATGATTAGCCTAACAAAATACTACAATCCAACCTTGGCTCAGTCTTCATAGGCCCTTCATCGGCTGTATTTTGGTAGTACTGTTCTTATTAATTTAATACCTGATACAACACCAAATGGTGGCAGCTCTATATGGCCTGCATGATTAGCTGCACCCAAAGCCAAAAAACAGCCAAGCGGTCTTGCATTAACACCCATGGCTAACTCGTTGTTTCAAGTAGTACTATTCTTAGCACTTTCATCTCATCCCTGTTACTTCCAGGCCTCTCGGTGGTGGTCTACATGGCCATCACGATTAGCCTAACAAAATACTACAATTCAACCTTGGCTCAGACTTCATAGGCCCTTCATTGGCTGTATTTTGGTAGTACTGTTCTTATTAGTTTAATACCTGATACAACACCGAATGGTGGCAGCTCTATATGGCCTGCATGATTAGCCGCACACAAACCCAAAAAAAAGCCAAGCGGTCTTGGACTAACACCCATGGCTAACTCGGTTGTTTCAATTAGTACTATTCTTAGCACTTTCATCCCTGTTACTTCCAGGCCTCTCGGGGGTGGTCTACATGGCCATCATGATTAGCCTAACAAAATACTACAATCCAACCTTGCCTCAGTCTTCATAGGCCCCTCATTGGCTGTATTTTGGTAGTACTGTTCTTATTAGTTTAATACCTGATACAACACAGAATGGTGGCACCTCTATATGGCCTGCATGATTAGCCGCACCCAAAGCCAAAAAAAAGCCAAGCGGTCTTGGACTAACACCCATGGCTAACTCGGTTGTTTCAATTAGTACTATTCTTAGCACTTTCATCCCTGTTACTTCCAGGCCTCTCGGGGGTGGTCTACATGACCATCATGATTAGCCTAACAAAATACTACAATCCAACCTTGGCTCAGTCTTCATAGGCCCTTCATCGGCTGTATTTTGGTAGTACTGTTCTTATTAATTTAATACCTGATACAACACCAAATGGTGGCAGCTCTATATGGCCTGCATGATTAGCCGCACCCTAACCAAAAAAAAAGCCAAGCGGTCTTGCATTAACACCCATAGCTAACTTGTTGTTTCAAGTAGTACTATTCTTAGCACTTTCATCTCATCCCTTACTTCAATGCCTCTCGGGGTGGTCTACATGGCCATCATGATTAGCTTAACAAAATACTACAATCCAACCTTGGCTCAGTCTTCATAGGCCCTTCATTGGCTGTATTTTGGTAGTACTGTTCTTATTAGTTTAATACCTGATACAACACCGAATGGTGGCAGCTCTATATGGCCTGCATGATTAGCCGCACCCAAAGCCAAAAAAAAGCCAAGCGGTCTTGGACTAACACCCATGGCTAACTCGGTTGTTTAGAGTTGTACTATTCTTAGCACTTTCATCTCATCCCTGTTACTTCCAGGCCTCTCGGTGGTGGTCTACGTGGCCATCATGATTAGCCTAACAAAATACTACAATCCAACCTTGGCTCAGTCTTCATAGGCTCTTCATTAGATGTATTTTGGTAGTACTGTTCTTATTAGTTTAATACCTGATACAACACCGAATGGTGGCAGCTCTATATGGCCTGCATGATTAGCTGCACCCAAAGCCAAAAAAAAGCCAAGCGGTCTTGGACTAACACCCATGGCTAACTCGGTTGTTTCAATTAGTACTATTCTTAGCACTTTCATCCCTGTTACTTCCAGGCCTCTCGGGGGTGGTCTACATGGCCATCATGATTAGCCTAACAAAATACTACAATCCAGCCTTGGCTCAGTCTTCATAGGCCCTTCATTGGCTGTATTTTGGTAGTACTGTTCTTATTAGTTTAATACCTGATACAACACCGAATGGTGGCAGCTCTATATGGCCTGCATGATTAGCCGCACCCAAAGCCAAAAAAAAGCCAAGCGGTCTTGGATTAACACCCA
The DNA here is from genome assembly GCF_027579735.1 of Bombina bombina. Taxonomy (NCBI): domain Eukaryota; kingdom Metazoa; phylum Chordata; class Amphibia; order Anura; family Bombinatoridae; genus Bombina; species Bombina bombina. The sequence continues at coordinate 27,289,362 of NC_069502.1, forward strand.
TGGCTAACTCGGTTGTTTCAAGTAGTACTATTCTTAGCACTTTCATCTCATCCCTTACTTCAATATGCTCTGGGACCAATGGTAACTAGGTTGTGTTAAGTAGTACTGTTCTTAGCAGTTTAATACCTGTTACAACACCGAATGGTGGCAGGTCTATCTGGCCTTCATGATTAGCCGCACCCAAACTCAAAAAAAAGCCAAGCGGTCTTAGACTAACACCCATGGCTAACTCGGTTGTTTCAAGTAAAACTTTCATCTCATCCCTGTTACTTCCAGGCCTCTCGGTGGTGGTCTACATGGCCATCATGATTAGCCTAACAAAATACTACAATTCAACCTTGGCTCAGTCTTCATAGGCCCTTCATTGGCTGTATTTTGGTAGTACTGTTCTTATTAGTTTAATACCTGATACAACACCGAATGGTGGCAGCTCTATATGGCCTGCATGATTAGCCGCACCCAAAGCCAAAAAAAAGCCAAACGGTCTTGGACTAACACCCATGGCTAACTCGGTTGTTTCAAGTTGTACTATTCTTAGCACTTTCATCTCATCCCTGTTACTTCCAGGCCTCTCGGTGGTGGTCTACGTGGCCATCATGATTAGCCTAACAAAATACTACAATCCAACCTTGGCTCAGTCTTCATAGGCCCTTCATTGGCTGTATTTTGGTAGTACTGTTCTTATTAGTTTAATACCTGATACAACACAGAATGGTGGCAGCTCTATATGGCCTGCATGATTAGCCACACCCAAAGCCAAAAAAAAGCCAAGCGGTCTTGGACTAATACCCATGGCTAACTCGGTTGTTTCAAGTTGTACTATTCTTAGCACTTTCATCTCATCCCTGTTACTTCCAGGCCTCTCGGTGATGGTCTACATGGCCATCATGATTAGCCTAACAAAATACTACAATCCAACCTTGGCTCAGTCTTCATAGCCCCTTCATTGGCTGTATTTTGGTAGTACTGTTCTTATTAGTTTAATACCTGAAACAACACCGAATGGTGACAGGTCTATATGGCCTGCATGATTAGCCGCACCCAAACCCCCCCAAAAAAACAAGCGGTCTTGGACTAACACCCATGGCTAACTCGGTTGTTTCAAGTTGTACTATTCTTAGCACTTTCATCTCATCCCTTACTTCCATGCCTCTCGGGGGTGGTCTACATAGCCATCATGATTACCCTCACCAAAATATAACAACAAGACGTGCGTGCAGGGAACCATGGTAAGGTTACTTCCTTTCGCAAAATCGATTATAACAGTTGCAGGCAGAGGTTCTGACCCTGCATTATGGCTGCACCTCTCCCTAAAAGAGGCATGCGTTACAGAGTCTGTGGGCATGTATGCAAAGAGCTGGCCTGCCTAAAAGGAGCAGCAAGGCAGTACAGGTCATTCTCCTTCAGCCGTTTTATATGCTGGCCCACGGCCACGACCCTCAACAGCCACAACATAATGAAACACCACATATGCCATCCTTTTGAACAATAGAGTACAGGTATGGCATTGATTTTAGTTACACAGAGATATTTATTAGGAACCGGGAAATTGAAAAAAAAAAAACATGATTGGACACCCAGTACAGTACAGGTCGTTCTCCTTCGGCCTTTTTAGAAGAGGGTCCCGTATCCTCAACAAAAACAACAGCAGGAAAGAGGACATATGCCATCCTTTTGAACAATAGAGTACAGGTACAGCATTGATTTTAGAAACCCAAAGATAATTTTTAGGAAACGTGAAATAGAAAAAAACATTGATTGGACAGGACACCAAGTACACTTCTTTCTCCTTCGGCCTTTTTATAAGAGGGTCCAGGACCCTCAACAGAAATAAAAGCAGGAAAAAGGACATATGGCATCCTTTTGAACAATAGATTACAGGTAAGGCATTGATTTTAGAAACCCAGAGATAATTCTTTGCAACTGGGAAATAGAAAAAAACATTGATTGGACACCCAGTACACTTCTTTATCCTTAGGCCTTTTTAGAAGAGGGTCCCGGACCCTCAAACAAAACAACAGCAGGAAAGAGGACATATGGCATCCTTTTGAACAATAGATTACAGGTAAGGCATTGATTATCGATTCCCTGAGATAATTTTTATGAACCGGGAAATAGAAAAAAACATTGATTGGACACCCAGTACACTTCTTTATCCTTAGGCCTTTTTAAAAGAGGGTCCAGGACCCTCAACCGAAACAACAGCATGAAAGAGGACATATGGCATCCTTTTGAACAATAGATTACAGGTAAGGCATTGATTTTAGAATCCCTGAGATAATTTTATGAACAGGTAAATAGAAAAAAACATTGATTGGACACCCAGTACACTTCTTTCTCCTTCGGCCTTTTTAAAGAGTGTCCATGACCCTCAAACAAAACAACAGCAGGAAAGAGGACATATGGCATCCTTTTGAACAATAGAGTACAGGTAAAGCATTGATTTTAGAAACCCAGAGATAATTTGTTGCAACCGGGAATTTGAACCAAAAAAATGATTTGACACCCAGGACACTTCTCTCTACTTCAGCCTTTTTATAAGAGGGTCCAGGACCCTCAACAGAAACAACAGCAGGAAAGAGGACGTATGGCATCCTTTTGAACAATAGAGTACAGGTAAAGCATTGATTTTAGAAACCCGGAGATAATTTGTTGCAACCGGAAATTTGAATAAAACAAATGATTGGATGGACACCCAGTACACTTCTTTCTCCTTCAGCCTTTTTATAACAGGGTCCAGGATCCTCAACAGAAACAACAGCAGGAAAGAGGACATATGGCATCCTTTGAACAATAGAGTACAGGTAAAGCATTGATTTTAGAAACCCGGAGATAATTTGTTGCAACCGGGAAATTGAACCAAAAAAATGATTGGACACCCAGGACACTTCTTTCTACTTCAGCCTTTTAATAAGAGGGTCCAGGACCCTCATATGAAACAACAGCAGTAAAGACGACATATGGCATCCTTTTGAACAATAGAGTACAGGTACGGCATTGATGTTAGAAACCCAGAGATAATTTTTTGGAAATGTGAAATTGCCCAAAAAACCATGCTTGGACACCCACTACAGGTCGTTCTCCTTCAGCATTTTTATAAGAGGGTCCAGCACCCTCAACAGAAACAACTGCAGGAAACATCACATATGCCATCCTTTTGCACAATCGAGTACAGGTATGGCATCCATTTTAGAAACCCGGAGATAATTGAGAGGAACCGGGAACATTTTTCAAAAAATGTGCTTGGGCACCCATTACTGGTCGTTCTCCTTCAGCCTTTTTATACCATGGGCCACAACCCACAACAGGCACAACAGCATGAAACACCACATATGCCACCCTTTTGCACAATAGAGTACAGGTATGGCATAGATGGAACCCGGAGATAATTTAGAGCAACCAAGAGATGGATAAAGATGCTTGGTCAGTCCTCCTACTTCAAATTTGGGGCACTGCGCGTGCAATTTAATGGTCCACCAGATATGAGTGGTGTGTTAAGTTGTAGTATTCTTAACAGTTTAATCACTGTTATGTGCCTTATTTTTTTATTTGAGTTTTGTACCCACAGAGCAGCAGCAGAGGCCAGAAAAATTAGGAATGTACAAATGACAGAAAAATTTGGGTATTGTTGAAGCAACTGCTGTAGCAGCGGCCAGAAAAATTGATGTTTGTAAGACATTTAGAAAGTGCCCTAAAAGCTTGTGGCTTGAACACTAGCTGTTGGCGGATAAGTCAAGCAAGTCATCCGGCTTTAAAAGAAAAAAAAAGGCCAGCCTGTGTACCAGTTGTAGCCCAAGCCAGCTCATCTCATCATCAGGCCTTTTTTACTCAAATGTATCGCCCAATATCAGTCCCTTCGGGATCCATCCCTCATTCATTTTTATAAAAGTGAGATAGTCAAGGCTTTTTTTGACCTAGGCGACTTCTCTTCTCAGTGACAAAACTTCCTGCTGCACTGAAGGTCCTTTCGGACAGGACACTTGAAGCGGGGCAGGCCAGAAGTTCCATTGCAAATTGGGATAGCTCAGGCCACAAGTCAAGCCTGCACACCCAGTAGTCAAGGGGTCCATCGCTCCTGAGAGTGTCGAGATCCGCAGATAAAGCTAGGTAGTCTGCTACCTGTCGGTTGAGTCTTTCTCTGAGGCTAGATCCTGAAAGGCTCTGGGGATGCATAGGAGTTAAAAAGGTATGCATGTCCTCCATCAACAAGACGTCAGGAAACTGCTGTCTGACTGTGCCACTAGCTCCTTGAGACGACCTCCCAATGCTTCCAACTCGTCTCCTCCTCCTCTCTGTCTCCCCATCTGAACTTTCCCCCTCTTCTTCTTCTCTTCTAGCAGGCACCCACGTGACATCCACCCACACATCATCATCAACCGCTTCACTTGTATCTGACACATCAAGAAAGGAAGCAGCAGCGGGTACAACATCATCATCATCACACCGTACCTCCATGTCGGTAATGCTGCCTGACTTAGACATATTGTTGTTATCTACATCCTCTGTCAATGATGGTTGCGTATCACTCATTTCTTCCAACTGATGTGTCAATAACTCCTGTGACAGATCAAGTGAAGCGGCTGTGGTGCTAGTGTTGGTGGTGGCGACAGGCGGGCGAATGGCACTGGTCACTTGAGACCTGCCCAAAGCACAGCTGGACGTAGATGGTGCGTCAAGGTTAGGAGGACTAGGAGCGGAAGCTGCAGAAGATTGGGTGTCCTGTGTTAGCCATTCAACTAGGTCCTCCTCAGAACTTTTCGCGTCCCCCCTGGCATCAGGCATCTGAACAATGTGCATATTTTTAGGGTCTAAAGGAATCACAGCACCACGACCACGACCATGGAACCTGCGGGGTGGCCTGCCTCTGCCTGTCATTTTTTTAAAAATGGACACTGACAATACTATTACACAAATTATGAGTGGTGGCACTGGGCAAGTGGGCACAGTATACGCTGTGAGACTGACAACAAAAAAAAGACAGATGTTTTAAAAGTCACAAATTGTTAATTTTTTTAAATATTAGAAGTACTGTGACAACAAATATGATTGTTGGCAATAGTTGGCAAATGGGCCTGTCTGGCACACATGCTGGGAGAAAGGAAACTGCAATTCAATGGCACTAGGAGACTGAAGATTCACAGTTAACCCCTTAGTGACCAGACCACTTTTCAATTTGTTGACCATCTGGGACCAAGGCTATTTTTGCATTTCTGCGATGTTTGTGTTTAACTGTAATTTTCCTCTTACTCATTTACTGTACCCACACATATTATATACTGTTTTTCTCGCCATTAAATGGACTTTCTAAAGATATGATTATTTTCATCATATCTTATAATTTACTATAAAAAAAAATATAAAATATGAGGAAAAAATGAAAAAAAAAGCCCTTTTTCTAACTTTGAGCCCCAAAATCTCTTACACATCTACAACCACCATAAAATACCAATGCTAAACAGTTTCTAAATTTTGTCCTGAGTTTATAAATACCCAATGTTTACATGTTCTTTGCTTTTTTTGCAAGTTATAGGGCAATAAGTACAAGTAGCACTTTGCTATTTCAAAACCATGTTTTTTCAAAATTGGCGATAGTTACATTGTAACACCAATATCTGTCATGAATCCCTGAATAACCCTTCAAATGTATATATTTTTTAAAAGAAGACAACCTAAGGTATTAAACTTGGGGTATTTTGACTTTTTTCATGCAACCATTTTACCACCAATCTATGCCAAAGTTTGGGGGGGGGGGGAAAATAATTTGATTTTTTGACAAAATAGCAATTTAAGAATACATTTACTGATAATATTAAGGGTTACTGCCAAATAACACCCTCATATGTCTTCAGCAGCATCTCCTGTATGTATAGGTGTGTCGGGTTCTCGGGGGGCTAAAAGCTCTTATTTTTAGGGAGCACATTTAGGGAGCACATTCCAGTTTTTCAACTTGGAATTTTCACATCGGTCATCATGCACCCATGTCCTATTTGGGACATTTCTGAAGCTGGTCAATGGAATTTACCCCCATCAAACCATATATTTTTGAAAAGTAGACACCCTAGGGTATTTCAAATGCTTGTATTTTAACACTTTCCATGCACTAATTCAACCACCAGTCTTTGTCAAACTTTTGGGTAGTCATTATTTTGTGTTATTTTTCACACACATTGTACTTTAGGCATGGATTCTCAGTTCCTGTTATGTGTTACTACCAAAAAAAAACTTAATATGTGTTCAACAACATCTCCTGAGTACAGTGATACCACCCATGTATAGGTGTGTCGGGTTCTCTGGGGGCTAAAAGGCCTTAATTTTAGGAAGCGCATTCCAGTTTTTCAACTTGGAATTTTCACATCGGTCATCATGCACCCATGTCCTATTTGGGACATTTCTGAAGCTGGCCAATGGAATTTACCCCCATCAAACCATATATTTTTGAAAAGTAGACACCCTAGGGTATTTCAAATGCTGGTATTTTAACACTTTCCATGCACTAATTCAACCACCAGTCTTTGTCAAACTTTTGGGTAGTCATTTTTTTGTGTTATTTTTCACACACATTGTACTTTAGGCATGGATTCTCAGTTCCTGTTATGTGTTACTGCCAAAAAACACCTCAATATGTGTTCAACAACATCTCCTGAGTACAGTGATACCACCCATGTATAGGTGTGTTGGGTTCTCTGGGGGCTAGAAGGCCTTATTTTTAGGAAGCGCATTCCAGTTTTTCAACTTGGAATTTTCACATCGGTCATCATGCACCAATGTCCTATTTGGGACATTTCTGAAGCCGGTCAATGAAATTTACCCCCATAAAACCATATATTTTTGAGAAGTAGACCCCCTAGGGTATTTGAAATGCTGGTATTTTCACACTTTCCATGAACTTATTTAACCACCAGTCTTTGTCAAACTTTTGGGTAGTCATTTTTTTGTGTTATTTTTCACACACATTGTACTTTAGGCATGGATTCCCAGTTCCTGTTATGTGTTACTGCCAAAAAACACCTCAATATGTGTTCAACAACATCTCCTGAGTACAGTGATACCACCCATTTATAGGTGTGTTGGGTTCTCTGGGGGCTAGAAGGCCTTATTTTTAGGAAGCGCATTCCAGTTTTTCAACTTGGAATTTTCACATCGGTCATCATGCACCCATGTCCTATTTGGGACATTTCTGAAGCCGGTCAATGAAATTTACCCCCATAAAACCATATATTTTTGAGAAGTAGACCCCCCAGGGTATTTGAAATGCTGGTATTTTCACACTTTCCATGAACTTATTTAACCACCAGTCTTTGTCAAACTTTTGGGTAGTCATTTTTTTGTGTTATTTTTCACACACATTGTACTTTAGGCATGGATTCTCAGTTCCTGTTATGTGTTACTGCCAAAAAACACCTCAATATGTGTTCAACAACATCTCCTGAGTACAGTGATACCACCCATGTATAGGTGTGTTGGGTTCTCTGGGGGCTAGAAGGCCTTATTTTTAGGAAGCGCATTCCAGTTTTTCAACTTGGAATTTTCACATCGGTCATCATGCACCCATGTCCTATTTGGGACATTTCTGAAGCCGGTCAATGAAATTTACCCCCATAAAACCATATATTTTTGAGAAGTAGACCCCCTAGGGTATTTGAAATGCTGGTATTTTCACACTTTCCATGAACTTATTTAACCAGCAGTCTTTGTCAAACTTTTGGGTAGTCATTTTTTTGTGTTATTTTTCACACACATTGTACTTTAGGCATGGATTCCCAGTTCCTGTTATGTGTTACTGCCAAAAAACACCTCAATATGTGTTCAACAACATCTCCTGAGTACAGTGATACCACCCATTTATAGGTGTGTTGGGTTCTCTGGGGGCTAGAAGGCCTTATTTTTAGGAAGCGCATTCCAGTTTTTCAACTTGGAATTTTCACATCGGTCATCATGCACCCATGTCCTATTTGGGACATTTCTGAAGCCGGTCAATGAAATTTACCCCCATAAAACCATATATTTTTGAGAAGTAGACCCCCCAGGGTATTTGAAATGCTGGTATTTTCACACTTTCCATGAACTTATTTAACCACCAGTCTTTGTCAAACTTTTGGGTAGTCATTTTTTTGTGTTATTTTTCACACACATTGTACTTTAGGCATGGATTCTCAGTTCCTGTTATGTGTTACTGCCAAAAAACACCTCAATATGTGTTCAACAACATCTCCTGAGTACAGTGATACCACCCATGTATAGGTGTGTTGGGTTCTCTGGGGGCTAGAAGGCCTTATTTTTAGGAAGCGCATTCCAGTTTTTCAACTTGGAATTTTCACATCGGTCATCATGCACCCATGTCCTATTTGGGACATTTCTGAAGCCGGTCAATGAAATTTACCCCCATAAAACCATATATTTTTGAGAAGTAGACCCCCTAGGGTATTTGAAATGCTGGTATTTTCACACTTTCCATGAACTTATTTAACCACCAGTCTTTGTCAAACTTTTGGGTAGTCATTTTTTTGTGTTATTTTTCACACACATTGTACTTTAGGCATGGATTCTCAGTTCCTGTTATGTGTTACTGCCAAAAAACACCTCAATATGTGTTCAAAAACATCTCCTGAGTACAGTGATACCACCCATGTATAGGTGTGTTGGGTTCTCTGGGGGCTAGAAGGCCTTATTTTTAGGAAGCGCATTCCATTTTTTACACTTCCCATTTTCACATCCCATGCACCCATGTTCTATTTAAGACATTTCTGAAGCCGGCCAATGTAATTTACCCCCATAAAACCATATATTTTTGAAAAGTAGACATCCTAGGGTATTTCAAATGCAGGTGTTTTAACACTGTCCATACACTAATTCAACCACTAGTCTTTGTCAAACTATTGGGCATTCATTTCTTTGTGTTATTTTTCACATACATTGTACTTTAGACATGGATTCACAGCTCCTGTTATGTGTTACTACCAAAGAAGACACCAATATGTGGTCACCAACATCTCCTGAGTTCAGTGATACCACCTATGCATAGGTTTGGTGGCTTGTTTGGGCGGTGCAATGCCAAATGTCTGACATGTGTTTGTGATTTTTTTTCACATTTAACATATTTTCTTTGCCTATCGTCTTTTTTGGGGGTCTTTTAACATACCCCAATTTATTTGTTTTCCATAAATGTGATTATATTTAAAAAGTTGACCCCCCAAGGTATTATACATGGAGTGGTTTGATGACTTTGATGCAACCGTTTTAGCCCAAAAAATTGGAGAAAGTATATGGTGGTAATTTTTCAATTTTCATTGTTACAGACACATTGCTTTTTTACTATGATTTAGGAGAGACTGTTGTAAGTTATTGCAAAAGAATACTTCAGGTTGTTTTCTGCAAGGCACCCTGAGTACACCTATGCCCCCCATGCATAGGTTTGCCAGGATTTGGGGAAGGTTATGTTACATGATTTTAGTTATTAAAAATGAGAGTATTTCTTCTGATAGGCCTATCTTTAGTTTGGGGCCTATCACATACCCCACTTTTATTTATTGCATTCAAAGTGTATATTTTTTAAATGTTGACACCCCAAGGTATTGTATATGGTGTGCTTTGATGCCTTTGAAGCAACCGTTTTAGCCCAAAAAATTGGAGAAAGTATATGGTGGTAATTTTTCAATTTTCATTTTTACAGACACATTGCTTTTTGACTATGATTTAGGAGAGATTGTTGTAAGTTATTGCAAAAGAATACTTCAGGTTGTTTTCTGCAAGGCACCCTGAGTACACCTATGCCCCCCATGCATAGGTTTGCCAGGATTTTGGGAAGGTTATGTTACAATTTTATGACTTGTGATTTTAGTTATTAAAAATGAGAGTATTTCTTCTGATAGGCCTATCTTTAGTTTGGGGCCTATCGCATACCCCACTTTTATTTATTGCATTCAAAGTGTATATTTTTTAAATGTTGACACCCCAAGGTATTGTATATGGTGTGCTTTGATGCCTTTGAAGCAACCGTTTTAGCCCAAAAAATTGGAGAAAGTGTATGGTGGTAATTTTTCAATTTTCATTTTTACAGACACATAGCTTTTTGACTATAATTTAGGAGAGACTGTTGTAAGTTATTACAAAAACATACTTCAGGTTGTTTTCTGCAAGGCACCCTGAGAACACCTATGTCCCCCATGCATAGGTTTGACAGGGGTTTTGGTTAAAAAAAAACAGGCCCAATTTTAGAAAAAAGTGTAGTGAAATGTAAAAATCTGGTACAGTAAAAGTAAAAAAAAAAAAAAACATCTAACTGTAAACATAACCAAAAATATATATATATATATGTAACAGCAAATGTATTTATTTTTTTAAAAATTGACCATTGTATGGTACCGCTTGAAGCAGTCCCCAATGCAGAGTGCAGGCTGTCCAGGGCAATCAGGACAGTGATATATGGTGTCCCTTCTCTGCCCCCTCTTGGTACAGACTCTGCATTTTTTTTGTGGTTTCTGCTTTGTGGCAGTAGGGGGGATTTTAAAAATAAAATGGGTAGCCCCAACTCTGCTCTCTCCCATCACCGCCCGGGGAGCAGGTGCATCATGGTACAAAATCCCCGTAATAATCTGGAGCTGAAACTGTAAAAAAGTCTTTTTAACTCTGGGGTTTGCTTTTTTGAACAACAAAAAAGCGTTGTGGGTTGCAATCTGCATTAGGTAAATTGCAACCTTTTTGTACCAGGCCCTTGTCTTCCGCATAATTAGGTAGGGCTGCAGCAGCTGATCAGCCAGATCAACCCCACCCATATGCCGGTTATAAGACTTGATGCACACTGGCTTCCTTATGATCTCAGCTCTGCCACCTACAGAAACCGCCACCGTCCTCTCTGTGTGGATGGTGGTAAGAAGGTATACATCCTTCTTGTCTCTGTACTTCAGTGCCAACAGCTCCTCTTGGCGCAGAGCTGAGATCTCCCCCCTTCGTAGCCGGGTGCGTACAAGCTGTCCTGGGAAACCTGCGCGGTTCTTTTTAATTGTACCGCAAGCTACTGTATCAAAGCAATACAGTAGCTTGAACAAAAGGACACTTGTATAAAAATTGTCTAAGTACAAGTGATACCCTTTGTTCATTAGGGGTAATATCAGGTCCCAGACAATCTTGCCAGTGGTTCCCATATGTTCTGGGCAACCTGGAGGGTCAAGGTGGCTATCCTTTCCCTCATACACCCGGAAGGCCTGAGTATACCCAGTCTCGCTGTCACAGAGCTTATACACCTTTACCCCATATCTGGAGCGTTTGGAAGGAATATACTGCTTGAATCCCAGCCTTCCCTTATACTTCATTAGGGATTCATCAACGCATATATTCCTTCCAGGTGTATAAGCCTCTGCAAACCTGGCAGAAAAGTGGGTTATCAGGGGGCGGATTTTATACAGCCTGTCAAATTGGGGATGCTCCCTAGGGGGGCACAGGCTGTTGTCGCTGAAGTGCATGAAATGCAGAATCATTTCATACCTCTTCCTCGACATAGTCTGAGAGAAAATGGGGGTAGAGCAGATGGGGCTAGTACTCCAGTAGGAGCGAATGGAGGGTTTCTTTATGATGCCCATCAGCATAGTCAATGCCCAGAATTTTTTGAATTCTGGCACATTGATGGGGGCCCATTGCTGCTTTGCCAAATATGTTCCAGGCTTTGCAGCACGGAACTGATGGGCATATAAATTAGTTTGGGCGACAATGTTCCCCAATATATCATCGCCCAGAAACACTTCCAGAAACTGCTGGGGGCTAAAACCTGCCACATCTATATTTATGCCATCATTTGCTGTGAAGGGTGGGATATCTGGCCTCTGGAGATGAGGCGTTACCCACTCTTCAGCAGCAATGGCAGCAACACGCCTCCTTCTGGCAGGGGGGCTAGCAGGGGGGCTGGCAGGGGGGCTGGCAGGGGGGCTTGCAGCCACAGATACATCACTATCAGTTGAGACTGCATCTAGTGATGTATCTGAGCACATGGCAGGGTCAAAATTGGGGTCTGAGTCAGAAATAGAGGCATCTGACTCTGACGCAAGGATGGCATACGCCTCCTCAGCACTATATCTTTTCTGTGACATTTTTGTATCTTTTCTTTTTGTTCCTACATTTTTGTATCTGTCACAGAAAACAATTACTAAAAAAAATTAAATTAACTAAATTAATTAACTAAATTAACTAGCAAAAAAGTACAGCTATGCTACTGCCAGTGATTTATAGCGATCACTGGCAAGCTAGAGGTTAATGGCTCTGAAAATTAAATTGAATTAACTAAATGGTTCTGAAAAGAGCCTTTGGGTTTTTAAAAAATTACAACAACAAAATTAACCCCTAAAAAAATGCACAGACAGCAAAAAAGTACAGCTATGCAACTGCCAGTGATTTATAGCGATCACTGGCAAGCTAGGGGTTAATGGCTCTGAAAATTAAATTAACTAAATTAATTAACTAAATTAACTAGCAAAAAAGTACAGCTATGCTACTGCCAGTGATTTATAGCGATCACTGGCAAGCTAGAGGTTAATGGCTCTGAAAATTAAATTAAATTAACTAAATGTTTCTGAAAAGAGCCTTTGGGTTTTTAAAAAATTACAACAACAAAATTAACCCCTAAAAAAAATGCACAGACAGCAAAAAAGTACAGCTATGCAACTGCCAGTGATTTATAGTGATCACTGGCAAGCTAGGGGTTAATGGCTCTGAAAATTAAATTAAATTAACTAAATTAATTAACTAAATTAACTAGCAAAAAAGTACAGCTATGCTACTGCCAGTGATTTATAGCGATCACTGGCAAGCTAGGGGTTAATGGCTCTGAAAATTAAATTAACTAAATGTTTCTGAAAAGAGCCTTTGGGTTTTTAAAAAATTAGAAAAACAAAATTAACCCCTAAAAAAATGCACAGACAGCAAAAAAGTACAGCTATGCAACTGCCAGTGATTTATAGCGATCACTGGCAAGCTAGGGGTTAATGGCTCTGAAAATTAAATTAAATTAACTAAATGTTTCTGAAAAGAGCCTTTGGGTTTTTAAAAAATTACAACAACAAAATTAACCCCTAAAAAAATGCACAGACAGCAAAAAAGTACAGCTATGCAACTGCCAGTGATTTATAGCGATCACTGGCAAGCTAGGGGTTAATGGCTCTGAAAATTAAATTAAATTAACTAAATGTTTCTGAAAAGAGCCTTTGGGTTTTTAAAAAATTACAACAACAAAATTAACCCCTAAAAAAATGCACAGACAGCAAAATGCAGCAAAAAAAAAGTGCACCTATGCTACTGCCAGTGATATATAGTGATCACTGGCAAGCTAGGGGTTAATGGCTCTGAAAATTAAATTAAATTAACTAAATGTTTCTGAAAAGAGCCTTTGGGTTTTTAAAAAATTACAACAACAAAATTAACCCCTAAAAAAATGCACAGACAGCAAAATGCAGCAAAAAAAAGTGCACCTATGTTACTGCCAGTGATATATAGTGATCACTGGCAAGCTAGGGGTTAATGGCTCTGAAAAGAGCCTTTGGTTCTATATTTTTTAACAAATAAAAGAAATAAATCTCTCTCTCTGCTAAATACAGGTCTCTCTCTCTCTCCAACAAAATGGCAAGTGAGGAGAGGGAGGGAGATCCACACTGATCATAGTCAATATTTACAAATATTGACATGATCAGACAAATGGGGTATTTTATTATTATTATTTTTTTTAGGGTGGGAGGCTCAGATTGGGTGACCCTAGCTTGCCCCTATGATGATGCAGGCTAGGGACACCCCCAGAGGCCCCATGATGCACTGGGCATCGCCATCTTGGATGCCTAGTGAAGGGGGAGGGGGGGGCTATTCGGGCTTTTTTTTTTATTTATCCGGGTTTTTTTTTCTTAACTATTACTTTTATTTAATAACCAACTAAGTGCCTCGACCCACCGAGGCACTTAGCAAACAAGCAGAGCATCGGAAGCGTGTCCGATCGCTTCCGATGCTCTGAAACACTGCCGGGCTCCACGTGGAGCGAAACCGGAAGTGATCACTCGTGGGGGAGTGATCAATCCGGTCCCGGCACTCGGGAACAGTATTGCAGGATGCCTAGACATCAAGGCAAGCCTGCAATACTGTTAGAGCAGCTGGAAGCAATTTCGATCGCTTCCAGTGCTCTGTTAAACCGACGACGTATGCCATACGTCCTCGGTCGTTAAGTGCTTTTTTTTTGAGGACGTATGGCATACGTCGTCGGTCGTTAAGGGGTTAAAACAGATATGATTAAAAATATGATTGGTGGCACTAATTGGCTAGTTGGGCCTTGCACACAGGCAGGCAAGCAGCAGGAAAATGCAATTCAAGGGCACTAGTAGACTGCAGATTGACAGTCAAAACAGTGATGATTTACAATTTTTTCAATACTGTTAAAAGAAATATGATTGCTGCCAGTAATTGGCTAGTTGGGCCTGGCACACAGGCTGGCAGGCAGGAGGAAAGTGCAATTCAATGGCACGAGCAAACTGAGGATTCAGAATAACAATCAAAAATTTTTTAATTTGAATTATTAACAATACTGTGACAACAAATAAGATTGGTGTAACTAGTTGGCAAGTCGGCTTGGCACACAGGCTGGCAGGTAGGAGGAAAATGCAATTCAAGGACACTAGTAGACTGCAGATTGACAGTCAAAACAGTGATGATTGACAATTTTTGCAATACTGTTAAAAGAAATATGATTGCTGGCACTAATTGGCTAGTTGGGCCTGGCACACAGGCTGGCAGGCAGGAGGAAAGTGCAATTCAATGGCACGAGCAAACTGAGGATTCAGAACAACAATCAAAAATGTTTTAATTTTAATTAGTAACAATACTGTGACAACAAATATGATTGGTGTAAATAGTTGGCAAGTCGGCCTGGCACACAGGCTGGCAGGCAGGAGGAAAATGTAATTCAAGGACACTAGTAAACTGCAGATTGACAGTCAAAACAGTGATGATTGACAATTTTTGCAATAGTAACAATACTGTGACAACAAATATGATTGGTGTAAATAGTTGGCAAGTCGGCCTGGCACACAGGCTGGCAGGCAGGAGGAAAATGCAATTCAAGGACACTAGTAGACTGCAGATTGACAGTCAAAACAGTGATGATTGCAATGGCACAAGCAAACTGAAGATTCAGAACAACAATCAAAATTTAATAATTTTAATTATTAACAATACTTTGACAACAAATATGATTGGTGTAAATAGTTGGCAAGTCGGCCTGGCACACAGGCTGGCAGGCAGGAGGAAAGTGCAATTCAATGGCACGAGCAAACGGAGGATTCAGAATAACAATAAAAAATGTTTTAATTTTAATTATTAACAATACTGTAACAACAAATAAGATTGGTGTAACTAGTTGGCAAGTCGGCCTGGCACACAGGCTGGCAGGCAGGAGGAAAATGCAATTCAAGGACACTAGTAGACTGCAGATTGACAGTCAAAACATTGATGATTGACAATTTTTGCAATACTGTTAAAAGAAATATGATTGCTGGCACTAATTGGCTAGTTGGGCCTGGCACACAGGCTGGCAGGCAGGAGGAAAGTGCAATTCAATGGCACGAGCAAACTGAGGATTCAGAACAACAATCAAAAATTTTTTAATTTTAATTATTAACAATACTGTGACAACAAATATGATTGGTGTAAATAGTTGGCAAGTCGGCCTGGCACACAGGCTGGCAGGCAGGAGGAAAGTGCAATTCAATGGCAAGAGCAAACTGAGGATTCAGAACAACAATCAAAAAATTTTTAATTTTAATTATTAACAATACTGTGACAACAAATATGATTGGTGTAAATAGTTGGCAAGTCGGCCTGGCACACAGGCTGGAAGCAGGAGGAATGTGCAATTCAATGGCACGAGCAAACTGAGGATTCAGAATAACAATCAAAAATGTTTTAATTTTAATTAATAACAATACTGTGACAACAAATAAGATTGGTGTAACTAGTTGGCAAGTCGGCCTGGCACACAGGCTGGCAGGCAGGAGGAAAATGCAATTCAAGGACACTAGTAGACTGCAGATTGACAGTCAAAACAGTGATGATTGACAATTTTTGCAATACTGTTAAAAGAAATATGTTTGCTGGCACTAATTCGCTAGTTGGGCCTAGCACACAGGCTGGCAGGCAGGAGGAAAGTGCAATTCAATGGCACAAGCAAACTGAGGATTCAGAACAACAATCAAAAATGTTTTAATTTTAATTATTAACAATACTGTGACAACAAATATGATTGGTGTAAATAGTTGGCAAGTCGGCCTGGCACACAGGCTGGCAGGCAGGAGGAAAGTGCAATTCAATGGCACGAGCAAACTGATGATTCAGAACAACAATCAAAACATTTTTAATTTTAATTATTAACAATACTGTGACAACAAATATGATTGGTGTAAATAGTTGGCAAGTCGGCCTGGCACACAGGCTGGCAGGCAGGAGGAAAGTGCAATTCAATGGCACGAGCAAACTGAGGATTCAGAACAACAATCAAAAATGTTTTAATTTTAATTTTTAACAATACTGTGACAACAAATAAGATTGGTGTAAATAGTTTGCAAGTCGGCCTGGCACACAGGCTGGCAGGCAGGAGCAAAATGCAATTCGAGGACACTAGTAGACTACAGATTTACAGTCAAAAAAGTGATGATTGACAATTTTTTCTATACTGTTAAAAGAAATATGATTGCTGGCACTAATTGGCTAGTTGGGCCTGGCACACAGGCTTTCAGGGAGGAGGAAAGTGCAATTCAATGGCACGAGAAAACTGAGGATTCAGAATAACAATCAAATTTTTTTAATTTTAATTATTAACAATACTTTGACAACAAATATGATTGGTGTAAATAGTTGGCAAGTCGGCCTGGCACACAGGCTGGCAGGCAGGAGGAAAGTGCAATTCAATGGCACGAGCAAACTGAGGATTCAGAATAACAATCAAAAATTTTTTAATTTTAATTATTAACAATACTGTGACAACAAATAAGATTGGTGTAACTAGTTGGCAATAGTGATGTCCCGAACTGTTCGCCCGCGAACGGTTCACGGCGAACATAGGTTGTTCGCGTTCGCGTTCGCGTTTGTGGGCGAACACATGGCGATGTTTGATCTGCCCCTATGTGTCATCATTGTGGAAACTTTGACCCTTTATGTCACAGCCGCCTGACACATTAGAGCCAATCAACATCAGAAACTCCCTCACAGATACTCCCAGCTACTCGGAATCCGCCATTTTAGACTCATAACGACCTTGCTTTTTTAATGAGAGGACGTGTTGTGTTTTTGCTCCTGACATTAATAGGAAAAACATAGCTAGGCTAGTGTATTTACAGTCCAGAAGGACTCCACTCATCTCTGCTGCAAGCACAGCACCCCAAAAAGCCCTTTTTAGGGCTATATTTCGTGCCGTTTTTTTTTTTTTTTTTTATTAGCATTTGCTTGGCTTTCAGCTGTGTGTTTAAGGCTCACAGCATATGCTGTGACTACTGCCACCACTGATATCTCCCTAACAACATTAGTTTAAATTTAACTAACCCAAAAATATAATTATTTTTCTAGTGTAATTTTTTTTCATTTTCTATCAGGCCAGTGTCACACAGCATATACTCTGGTTCATTGCTCTGTGCCAGCCAGCAGCCACCAGTGTTAATATCCGTTTATAACATTATTTTTAATTTAAAAAAAAAAACACAAAAAAATATTTTTCTAGTGTAATCTAATTACATTTACTATCATGCCTGTGTCTGTCAGGCTCACTCAGCATTAATATACCTCTTTTTTTTCAGTCTTTTGGTTAATTGGTCTGTGCCAGGCAGCCACCCAGCACTCATATCTATTTTTCTTTCACCTTAATTTTAATATAAAAAAAAAAAAAAGTTTAAATTTGTTTGTTAGTGTAATCTATTATAATTTTCTATCCGGCCTGTGTGTTTTGCTGACATAGAGAGCCTACTGTGTTTACTTGCTGCCCTCCCTAGTCTATGAGCCACGACTCATATGTGTTTAACCTTTTTTTAATTTCCCCCCCAAAAAAATAATTTCAATCATTTTTCTAGTGTAATCTAATAGTATTTTCTATCAGGCGTGTGTGTATCCGACATACATAGCCTACTGTTTTTAATAGCTGCCCTTCCAAGGCTATCAGCCACGACTCATATGTATGTGCTTAACCCTTTTCTTAAAATTTCCAAAAAAAAGTCTTTAAATCCTTATGCTAGTGTAATCTAATTGTATTTTCTATCTGGCCTGTGTCTAACTGTCTATCTGACTTACACAGCATACTGTTGTTATAATTGCTGCCCTATGTAGCAGCCAGCCAGTGCGACCACTCATAGAGTCATATGTGCATTGCACTTCTTAACATAATTTTAATATTAAAATCTAAATTTTTTAAATATTTTGCGTGTAATGTAACTTAATTTTCTATGGCCTAGATTTAGAGTTCGGCGGTAGCCGTCAAAACCAGCGTTAGAGGCTCCTAACGCTGGTTTTGGCCGCCCGCTGGTATTTGGAGTCAGTGATTAAAGGGTCTAACGCTCACTTTGCAGCCGCGACTTTTCCATACCGCAGATCCCCCTACGCCATTTGCGTATCCTATCTTTTCAATGGGATCTTTCTAACGCCGGTATTTAGAGTCGTTTCTGCAGTGAGCGTTAGAGCTCTAACGACAAGATTCCAGCCGCCTGAAAATAGCAGGAGTTAAGAGCTTTCTGGCTAACGCCGGTTTATAAAGCTCTTAACTACTGTACCCTAAAGTACACTAACACCCATAAACTACCTATGTACCCCTAAACCGAGCTCCCCCCACATCGCCGCCACTCGATTAAAAATTTTAACCCCTAATCTGCCGACCGCCACCTACGTTATACTTATGTACCCCTATTCTGCTGCCCCTAACCCCGCCGACCCCTATATTACATTTATTAACCCCTAATCTGCCCCCCACAACATCGCCGCCAGCTACTTACAATAATTAACCCCTAATCTTCCGACCGCAAAGCGCCGCCACCTACGTTATCCCTATGTACCCCTAATCTGCTGCCCCTAACACCGCCGACCCCTATATTATATTTATTAACCCCTAATCTGCCCCCCTCAACGTCGCCGACACCTACCTACACTTATTAACTCCTAATCTGCCGAGCGGACCTGAGCGCTACTATAATAAAGTTATTAGCCCCTAATCCGCCTCACTAACCCTATCATAAATAGTATTAACCCCTAATCTGCCCTCCCTAACATCGCCGACACCTACCTTCAATTATTAACCCCTAATCTTCCGATCGGAGCTCACCGCTATTCTAATAAATGGATTAACCCCTAAAGCTAAGTCTAACCCTAACACTAACACCCCCCTAACTTAAATATAATTTTAATCTAACGAAATAAATTAACTCTTATTAAATAAATTAATCCTATTTAAAGCTAAATACTTACCTGTAAAATAAATCCTAATATAGCTACAATATAAATTATAATTATATTATAGCTATTTTAGGATTAATATTTATTTTACAGGCAACTTGGTATTTATTTTAACTAGGTACAATAGCTATTAAATAGTTAAGAACTATTTAATAGTTACCTAGTTAAAATAATAACAAATTTACCTGTAAAATAAATCCTAACCTAAGATATAATTAAACCTAACACTACCCTATCAATAAAATAATTAAATAAACTACCTACAATTACCTACAATTAACCTAACACTACACTATCAATAAATTAAATAAACACAATTGCTACAAATAAATACAATTAAATAAACTAGCTAAAGTACAAAAAATAAAAAAGAACTAAGTTACAGAAAATAAAAAAATATTTACAAACATAAGAAAAATATTACAACAATTTTAAACTAATTACACCTACTCTAAGCCCCCTAATAAAATAACAAAGCCCCCCAAAATAATAAATTCCCTACCCTATTCTAAATTAAAAAAGTTACAAGCTCTTTTACCTTACCAGCCCTGAACAGGGCCCTTTGCGGGGCATGCCCCAAGAAGTTCAGCTCTTTTGCCTGTAAAAAAAAACATACAATACCCCCCCCAACATTACAACCCACCACCCACATACCCCTAATCTAACCCAAACCCCCCTTAAATAAACCTAACACTAATCCCCTGAAGATCTTCCTACCTTGTCTTCACCATCCAGGTATCACCGATCCGTCCTGGCTCCAAGATCTTCATCCAACCCAAGCGGGGGTTGGCGATCCATAATCCGGTGCTGAAGAGGTCCAGAAGAGGCTCCAAAGTCTTCATCCTATCCGGCAAGAAGAGGACATCCGGACCGGCAAACATCTTCTCCAAGCCGCATCTTCTATCTTCTTCCATCCGGTGCGGAGCGGGTCCATCTTGAAGCAGGCGACGCGGATCCATCCTCTTCTTCCGATGTCTCCCGACTAATGACGGTTCCTTTAAGGGACGTCATCCAAGATGGCGTCCCTCGAATTCCGATTGGCTGATAGGATTCTATCAGCCAATCGGAATTAAGGTAGGAATTTTCTGATTGGCTGATGGAATCAGCCAATCAGAATCAAGTTCAATCCGATTGGCTGATCCAATCAGCCAATCAGATTGAGCTCGCATTCTATTGGCTGTTCCGATCAGCCAATAGAATGCGAGCTCAATCTGATTGGCTGATTGGATCAGCCAATCGGATTGAACTTGATTCTGATTGGCTGATTCCATCAGCCAATCAGAAAATTCCTACCTTAATTCCGATTGGCTGATAGAATCCTATCAGCCAATCGGAATTCGAGGGACGCCATCTTGGATGACGTCCCTTAAAGGAACCGTCATTAGTCGGGAGACATCGGAAGAAGAGGATGGATCCGCGTCGCCTGCTTCAAGATGGACCCGCTCCGCACCGGATGGAAGAAGATAGAAGATGCGGCTTGGAGAAGATGTTTGCCGGTCCGGATGTCCTCTTCTTGCCGGATAGGATGAAGACTTTGGAGCCTCTTCTGGACCTCTTCAGCACCGGATTATGGATCGCCAACCCCCGCTTGGGTTGGATGAAGATCTTGGAGCCAGGACGGATCGGTGATACCTGGATGGTGAAGACAAGGTAGGAAGATCTTCAGGGGATTAGTGTTAGGTTTATTTAAGGGGGGTTTGGGTTAGATTAGGGGTATGTGGGTGGTGGGTTGTAATGTTGGGGGGGGGTATTGTATGTTTTTTTTTACAGGCAAAAGAGCTGAACTTCTTGGGGCATGCCCCGCAAAGGGCCCTGTTCAGGGCTGGTAAGGTAAAAGAGCTTGTAACTTTTTTAATTTAGAATAGGGTAGGGAATTTATTATTTTTGGGGGCTTTGTTATTTTATTAGGGGGCTTAGAGTAGGTGTAATTAGTTTAAAATTGTTGTAATATTTTTCTTATGTTTGTAAATATTTTTTTATTTTCTGTAACTTAGTTCTTTTTTATTTTTTGTACTTTAGCTAGTTTATTTAATTGTATTTATTTGTAGCAATTGTGTTTATTTAATTTATTGATAGTGTAGTGTTAGGTTAATTGTAGGTAATTGTAGGTAGTTTATTTAATTATTTTATTGATAGGGTAGTGTTAGGTTTAATTATATCTTAGGTTAGGATTTATTTTACAGGTAAATTTGTTATTATTTTAACTAGGTAACTATTAAATAGTTCTTAACTATTTAATAGCTATTGTACCTAGTTAAAATAAATACCAAGTTGCCTGTAAAATAAATATTAATCCTAAAATAGCTATAATATAATTATAATTTATATTGTAGCTATATTAGGATTTATTTTACAGGTAAGTATTTAGCTTTAAATAGGAATAATTTATTTAATAAGAGTTAATTTATTTCGTTAGATTAAAATTATATTTAAGTTAGGGGGGTGTTAGTGTTAGGGTTAGACTTAGCTTTAGGGGTTAATCCATTTATTAGAATAGCGGTGAGCTCCGATCGGAAGATTAGGGGTTAATAATTGAAGGTAGGTGTCGGCGATGTTAGGGAGGGCAGATTAGGGGTTAATACTATTTATGATAGGGTTAGTGAGGCGGATTCGGGGTTAATAACTTTATTATAGTAGCGCTCAGGTCCGCTCGGCAGATTAGGGGTTAGTAAGTGTAGGTAGGTGTCGGCGACGTTGTGGGGGGCAGATTAGGGGTTAATAAATATAACATAGGGGTCGGCGATGTTAGGGCAGCAGATTAGGGGTACATAGGGATAACGTAGGTTGCGGCGGTTTACGGAGCGGAAGATTAGGGGTTAATAATAATATGCAGTGGTCAGCGATAGCGGGAGTGGCAGATTAGGGGTTAATAAGTGTAAGGTTAGGGGTGTTTAGACTCGGGGTACATGTTAGAGTGTTAGGTGCAGACGTAGGAAGTGTTTTCCCATAGGAAACAATGGGGCTGCGTTAGGAGCTGAACGCTGCTTTTTTGCAGGTGTTAGGTTTTTTTTCAGCTCAAACAGTCCCATTGTTTCCTATGGGGGAATCGTGCACGAGCACGTTTTTGATGCCGGCCGCGTCCGTAAGCAACTCTGGTATCGAGAGTTGCATTTGCGGTAAAAATGCTCTACGCTCCTTTTTTGGAGCCTAACGCAGCATTTGTTTTAACTCTCGATACCAGAGTTAAATTTATGGTGCGGCCAGAAAAAAGCCCGCGGAGCGTTAACAGCCCTTTTACCGCCGAACTCTAAATCTAGGCCTATGAGTCCTGTGTTTTTGTCACTTACACAGCATACTGTGTTAAATTGCTGCCCTACCTACCATTCACGACTCATATCTGCCAGCCTGTCTGCCAGGCCCAAGTAGCCAATTAGTGGCACCAATCACAATTCTTGTAACAGTAATAAAAAAAAAAAAATGTAAAGTAAGGAAACCCAGAAAGTGATAGGCAGTCTATAATATATTAACAACAAAAAGGTATCAAATAAAGTGCAAGGTGCTAAATAGAAACTCTCAAGTTCCTTGGTATATCACTCATTCACTCGCTCCAGCGTGGACAATGGAGATCTCACTCACCCAATCCTATGGAGAAGGCGGGTATCGCCATTCACGGCTGCAAGTACAATCCGGACGCCTCTAAGGGGGCACGGCCCAATCCCGGCCAATGGAACACACTCTGGAACGAGGCAGAGATCCCTTGCTCCGCCTCAACTTATTCCAGATACTTGTTCCTCCGATAGAATGCAGTATCCCTCCGCCAGTGACGTAGCAAAAAACAGTTCCTGCTTGCAATAGGGAACTGCCAAATGTAGAACAGCACACAATGCAATCCTTTTTGAAGAGTATAAGCTCGTAATGCACAGCAGGAAACAGCCAAACTCCGGACAATAATAACTTGAAAAGAGAAAGTGGAGGCTGTTTCCTTAAAATTAATTCCTTTATTTATTCAGATTAAAATCGGCAAACACAGCAAGGATAGGGTATGGTGTAGAAGGCGCAGCACAGTCTGGCTTACGCGTTTCGGATGAAATCCGTAGTCATAGCCTACTGTGCTGTGCTCCACACCTGTTTAAAACTAGTTAAAACAAATGTGATTGGCGCACACATGAAAAACAACGCCTTCAAGTTTAACCAATACCAACAGTATGTAAAGTTAACCCACTAGTGTAAGAACCGCACATTGCAATACATTGTCTGAGCCCATACAAACGTAATATACATACTGTAATAATTATGTGAATAACCAACATAGTGTTATGCATTACAGACAAAATGTCAAATATTAAGGGTTAGTAATTAATTATATATTATTAGAAATTCTATTGCCCAAATAGTGCGCATAGGAGACTCTATTAATATATCCTCATTCTTTAAGAGTTGAATCATTGCTCTTATCCTCTCTAATGCACTGATGGGCAACAGAATTCAAACAGTACCCTCAGTATAAAATACCACAATAGTTGATATCATATGTCAAAAATAGATAAATATATTAACAAATCCTATAAAAATGTAAACATGCAATAAGCAAATAATTTTAAATGAATAGTAACCTGTCAAATACTATATGTAATAAAGATGTCTTGGCAAATCGTCATCATAATAACATATGATAAAGACAACAAGCAGACAAATAGGACATCCCCATATAGTAATTTAATGTGATTTGATACAGGTTAAGCACACATGACCAACCGATGAGTCTTACATTATAATAAACTAGGAGATCATTGGTAGGTGTATTGCGAAATACCATAATATTATTCCCACAGGTTCATTACGTCATATCTCGAATTTAGACCATCAGGCACCCGAGTGCCTAAGGTAAAAATCCAAAAAGCTTCGCGTCTGGCGAGCAATTGGTCCAAATTTCCCCCCCTCACAGGTCTAGAAACTTTCTCAATAGCACACCATGTAAATCCTTTGAGGTTATTATCATGGTAGACTCCAAAGTGTTGCACTATTGGAGTCGTGGATCTCTTAGTAGAGAAAGAGGAAAGATGTTCCCTAATTCTAGAGTTCAGGTCTCTGGAGGTGAGTCCCACATATTGAATCTGGCACAATGTGCATTCAATCATATAGACTACCGATTCCGTTTTACAATTCATACAGGAATTGATTTTGTAGCTTTTCCTCGTTTTTGCACTCACAAATTCCTTTGTCACCTTGGCATAATCACAGGGCTTGCACTTCCTGTGACCGCATCTATACATCCCAGTATGTACCAACCATGATCCCCTCTCATCTTTGTCAGTTTTTAACAGGGTTGGCGAGAGAATAGAGCCCAATGTGGGGCTCTTCCTGTAGGCACATCTGAGCCCTTGTCGGACTGTATCAACCAATTTATCCTCAGCCTTCAATATTGGAAAATGTTTCCTAATAATCTCACATACCTGAGGATATTGGGTACTGTGTGTTGTAACAAAAGTAATTCCCTGTTTGGTTGTACTGTGCTTATTTTTAGTTTTCAGTAAGCTCTCTCTAGGTGTTACCTGTACAGATTCTCTTGCCCTTTTGATCACTTTTTTGGGATACTTTCTCTCTTTTAATCTCATCTCCAATCTTTCTGCCTCCTTGCAAAAGTCCTCATTGGAGGTACAGTTCCTTTTAATCCTGGTATATTCACCTTTGGCAATGGCAAAGGGAACATGTCTGGGATGACAGCTTGTTCCTAAGAGTAAGGAATTCCCTGAAATGGATTTTCTGAAAATCCTGGAAAGTATTTTGCCATCTGAACTGCCCTCCAATGTAATATCCAGATAGTTAATAGAACTCTGACTCGCTTCAAAAGTGAAGCTTAGTCCAATATCATTATGATTAAGATAGTCAATGAATCCCTGAATGTCAGACTGATTACCCGACCAGATGAAAAGAAGATCATCTATGTATCTCCTATAAAAGGAGATACATTTCTTGTAAGGGTTTCTATCTCCAAAGATGTGGTAGAACTCCCACCAGCCCAAAAAAAGATTGGCAAAGGAGGGAGCAAATTTGGCCCCCATGGCGGTACCACATCTCTGGAGATAGAAAACATCCTCAAATTTGAAAAAATTGTGTGACAAAAGAAAAAGGGTGACCTTCAAAATGTACTTAATGAAGTCATCAGAGTAATCTGTATTGTATTCCAGAAAAAAGGCAATGGCCTCTATCCCTTTAGAGTGTGGAATACTGGAATAGAGCGACACTGCGTCCACTGTGAGCCAGATAGATTGTGGTGTCCATCTTACATTATCCATAACATTAAGGATATGTTTGGTATCCCTAATGTAAGAATGGAGAGTGACAACGAGGGGTTGAAGGATTGAGTCCAACCACTCTGACAGATTACCTAGAAGGGATTCCACACCACTCACTATAGGCCGTCCCTGGACACTTTCCAGGGATTTATGTGTCTTAGGTAAATGGTGGAACAACGGTATTTTCGGACAATCAACTAACAAATAGTCCATTGTTGCCTGATCTACAAAACCTTGTTCCAATCCATCATCCAAAAGATGTACTAATTTGGAACGAAAGTGAGTGGTGGGATCTCTTTGTAAAACTAAGTAATTATTCTCATTACATAGTTGTCTGTGGCCTTCATCTATGTATTGTTGTCGGTCCATGACCACAACCATTCCACCTTTATCGGAATTTTTGATCACCAGACTAAGGTCCTCTTTAAGAGAGGCCAAAGCACTCTTCTCAGCAAGAGACAAATTAAATTTACTTGGGGGCTGATTGGCCTTTAGTTGTAAAAGATCCCTTTCGACCCTGTTGTAAAATGTTTCAATGACTGATCCCCTGTTCTGAATAGGGTAGAATTTAGATTTCTCCTTAAATTTGGGACCCATGTTGCGACTACCCGAGTTCCCCATTGATTCTATTTGCAACTGTTGCAGTGTGACTGTGTCACATTTATGTTCAAAATCAACTGGGTCCCCGGTATCAGTATCAACATGGGTAACTGGCACATCGGTATGATCAAGTGTACTCAATCCGTGAAAATGTTTCTTCAAAGTTAAATTACGTGTTAATTTGTTAACATCCATAATAGTTCTAAATACATCAAAATCTATAGTGGGTGCAAAATTTAAACCTTTATTCAAAACACTATATTGTGCAATACTAAGCTGTTTAGATGATAAATTAATGACATTGCCTACAATCTTGGAATCGATTATTTGTATCTGGTCTGTGGACGAGGTTCCCTCAATTGATACTTGTCTTGATTCTTCGTATATTGCACTTTGGGCTGTGTATTCTGTTTGTTCTGTTTCCCTCCCCCCGCTGATGCATCTAGGTCTTGGGGAAAAACCTGATTGATGGCTAGAGTGTCTGGTCTGTTTTGAAAATACATATTAGGTGCTAATTCTGTGTAGTTACCTTGTTTGGGTTTAACTGCTACTGTGTTGTGTTGTACATAGCCTTGATTAGTGCTCATTATACCTGTGTAAGCTGTTTGGGGAATATGTACAAAATTAGGAGGGGCAGTATCTTCGAAATCTGGCCGTGTTTGTTCACTAATGATCTCACCCTCACTCGATCCCTCTGAATCACTACCAGAGAAGGTCACATTCTTTTTATTATTATTGCCACGATTTCTACTACGATTTCTATTGCCCCTCCTCCTACGGCCAAACCTAGGTTGATTTGCCCTAAAATTCCCCCTGGCACTTCTATTCCATATGTACACAGAATTGTTAGAATAGTCATATTTGTCCCTAATGTATTTGGTATGTTTTGTCTCCATGATCCCAGACCTCCCCTTGGCAACCAACTCTTTCAAAGTTTTATCAAATCTGGCAAAATCATTATGACTGCTCCTCCTATTCAATTCTATCTGTAATTCATTAATATCTGCTCTAATGTTATCCAACAACTTATTTTTATACTGTATAAGCAATTTCATAAGTCTCATAGAGCATTCAGATAGTACATTGTTCCAAGCATCTATAAAGTCTTTATCTTGTGCATCCACGTCAAAGGTCGGAAACTTGTATAGCCTTAATCCCCTCGGTATCATACTCAGACTCAAATATTTTTCTAATGTCCAGATATCCCACTGGGTTTTAGATTCTTTAAGTAACAATGTCTCCATTTGTTCAAACAAAGTGCTCAGTGCTAATACTCCTTTATCCTCAGAGAAAATCAATTCACAATCTGTAGGCAAAGTCGTACGTGCAGTTACAGGCATCAGTGAGTAAAAGGCCTGCTGTGTTTCCTCCATAACTGTGCTAACAAGTCTTATTAAAAGGCTGGACCAATATCACAAAACTGGGTGTAGGTATGTCCGGTAATACCCAAAAGAGATAAATGTAAAGTAAGGAAACCCAGAAAGTGATAGGCAGTCTATAATATATTAACAACAAAAAGGTATCAAATAAAGTGCAAGGTGCTAAATAGAAACTCTCAAGTTCCTTGGTATATCACTCATTCACTCGCTCCAGCGTGGACAATGGAGATCTCACTCACCCAATCCTATGGAGAAGGCGGGTATCGCCATTCACGGCTGCAAGTTCAATCCGGACGCCTCTAAGGGGGCACGGCCCAATCCCGGCCAATGGAACACACTCTGGAACGAGGCAGAGATCCCTTGCTCCGCCTCAACTTATTCCAGATACTTGTTCCTCCGATAGAATGCAGTATCCCTCCGCCAGTGACGTAGCAAAAAACAGTTCCTGCTTGCAATAGGGAACTGCCAAATGTAGAACAGCACACAATGCAATCCTTTTTGAAGAGTATAAGCTCGTAATGCACAGCAGGAAACAGCCAAACTCCGGACAATAATAACTTGAAAAGAGAAAGTGGAGGCTGTTTCCTTGAAATTAATTCCTTTATTTATTCAGATTAAAATCGGCAAACACAGAAAGGATAGGGTATGGTGTAGAAGGCGCAGCACAGTCTGGCTTACGCGTTTCGGATGATGACGATTTGCCAAGACATCTTTATTACATATAGTATTTGACAGGTTACTATTCATTTAAAATTATTTGCTTATTGCATGTTTACATTTTTATAGGATTTGTTAATATATTTATCTATTTTTGACATATGATATCAACTATTGTGGTATTTTATACTGAGGGTACTGTTTGAATTCTGTTGCCCATCAGTGCATTAGAGAGGATAAGAGCAATGATTCAACTCTTAAAGAATGAGGATATATTAATAGAGTCTCCTATGCGCACTATTTGGGCAATAGAATTTCTAATAATATATAATTAATTACTAACCCTTAATATTTGACATTTTGTCTGTAATGCATAACACTATGTTGGTTATTCACATAATTATTACAGTATGTATATTACGTTTGTATGGGCTCAGACAATGTATTGCAATGTGCGGTTCTTACACTAGTGGGTTAACTTTACATACTGTTGGTATTGGTTAAACTTGAAGGCGTTGTTTTTCATGTTTTTCATGTGTGCGCCAATCACATTTGTTTTAACTAGTTTTAAACAGGTGTGGAGCACAGCACAGTAGGCTATGACTACGGATTTCATCCGAAACGCGTAAGCCAGACTGTGCTGCGCCTTCTACACCATACCCTATCCTTGCTGTGTTTGCCGATTTTAATCTGAATAAATAAAGGAATTAATTTTAAGGAAACAGCCTCCACTTTCTCTTTTCAAGTTATTATTGTCCGGAGTTTGGCTGTTTTCTGCTGTGCATTACGAGCTTATACTCTTCAAAAAGGATTGCATTGTGTGCTGTTCTACATTTGGCAGTTCCCTATTGCAAGCAGGAACTGTTTTTTGCTACGTCACTGGCGGAGGGATACTGCATTCTATCGGAGGAACAAGTATCTGGAATAAGTTGAGGCGGAGCAAGGGATCTCTGCCTCGTTCCAGAGTGTGTTCCATTGGCCGGGATTGGGCCGTGCCCCCTTAGAGGCGTCCGGATTGAACTTGCAGCCGTGAATGGCGATACCTGCCTTCTCCATAGGATTGGGTGAGTGAGATCTCCATTGTCCACGCTGGAGCGAGTGAATGAGTGATATACCAAGGAACTTGAGAGTTTCTATTTAGCACCTTGCACTTTATTTGATACCTTTTTGTTGTTAATATATTATTGACTGCCTATCACTTTCTGGGTTTCCTTACTTTACATTTTTCTCTTTTGGGTATTACCGGACATACCTACACCCAGTTTTGTGATATTGGTCCAGCCTTTTAATAAGACTTGTTAGCACAGTTATGGAGGAAACACAGCAGGCCTTTTACTCACTGATGCCTGTAACTGCACGTACGACTTTGCCTACAGATTGTGAATTGATTTTCTCTGAGGATAAAGGAGTATTAGCACTGAGCACTTTGTTTGAACAAATGGAGACATTGTTACTTAAAGAATCTAAAACCCAGTGGGATATCTGGACATTAGAAAAATATTTGAGTCTGAGTATGATACCGAGGGGATTAAGGCTATACAAGTTTCCGACCTTTGACGTGGATGCACAAGATAAAGACTTTATAGATGCTTGGAACAATGTACTATCTGAATGCTCTATGAGACTTATGAAATTGCTTATACAGTATAAAAATAAGTTGTTGGATAACATTAGAGCAGATATTAATGAATTACAGATAGAATTGAATAGGAGGAGCAGTCATAATGATTTTGCCAGATTTGATAAAACTTTGAAAGAGTTGGTTGCCAAGGGGAGGTCTGGGATCATGGAGACAAAACATACCAAATACATTAGGGACAAATATGACTATTCTAACAATTCTGTGTACATATGGAATAGAAGTGCCAGGGGGAATTTTAGGGCAAATCAACCTAGGTTTGGCCGTAGGAGGAGGGGCAATAGAAATCGTAGTAGAAATCGTGGCAATAATAATAAAAAGAATGTGACCTTCTCTGGTAGTGATTCAGAGGGATCGAGTGAGGGTGAGATCATTAGTGAACAAACACGGCCAGATTTCGAAGATACTGCCCCTCCTAATATTGTACATATTCCCCAAACAGCTTACACAGGTATAATGAGCACTAATCAAGGCTATGTACAACACAACACAGTAGCAGTTAAACCCAAACAAGGTAACTACACAGAATTAGCACCTAATATGTATTTTCAAAACAGACCAGACACTCTAGCCATCAATCAGGTTTTTCCCCAAGACCTAGATGCATCAGCGGGGGGAGGGAAACAGAACAAACAGAATACACAGCCCAAAGTGCAATATACGAAGAATCAAGACAAGTATCAATTGAGGGAACCTCGTCCACAGACCAGATACAAATAATCGATTCCAAGATTGTAGGCAATGTCATTAATTTATCATCTAAACAGCTTAGTATTGCACAATATAGTGTTTTGAATAAAGGTTTAAATTTTGCACCCACTATAGATTTTGATGTATTTAGAACTATTATGGATGTTAACAAATTAACACGTAATTTAACTTTGAAGAAACATTTTCACGGATTGAGTACACTTGATCATACCGATGTGCCAGTTACCCATGTTGATACTGATACCGGGGACCCAGTTGATTTTGAACATAAATGTGACACAGTCACACTGCAACAGTTGCAAATAGAATCAATGGGGAACTCGGGTAGTCGCAACATGGGTCCCAAATTTAAGGAGAAATCTAAATTCTACCCTATTCAGAACAGGGGATCAGTCATTGAAACATTTTACAACAGGGTCGAAAGGGATCTTTTACAACTAAAGGCCAATCAGCCCCCAAGTAAATTTAATTTGTCTCTTGCTGAGAAGAGTGCTTTGGCCTCTCTTAAAGAGGACCTTAGTCTGGTGATCAAAAATTCCGATAAAGGTGGAATGGTTGTGGTCATGGACCGACAACAATACATAGATGAAGGCCACAGACAACTATGTAATGAGAATAATTACTTAGTTTTACAAAGAGATCCCACCACTCACTTTCGTTCCAAATTAGTACATCTTTTGGATGATGGATTGGAACAAGGTTTTGTAGATCAGGCAACAATGGACTATTTGTTAGTTGATTGTCCGAAAATACCGTTGTTCCACCATTTACCTAAGACACATAAATCCCTGGAAAGTGTCCAGGGACGGCCTATAGTGAGTGGTGTGGAATCCCTTCTAGGTAATCTGTCAGAGTGGTTGGACTCAATCCTTCAACCCCTCGTTGTCACTCTCCATTCTTACATTAGGGATACCAAACATATCCTTAATGTTATGGATAATGTAAGATGGACACCACAATCTATCTGGCTCACAGTGGACGCAGTGTCGCTCTATTCCAGTATTCCACACTCTAAAGGGATAGAGGCCATTGCCTTTTTTCTGGAATACAATACAGATTACTCTGATGACTTCATTAAGTACATTTTGAAGGTCACCCTTTTTCTTTTGTCACACAATTTTTTCAAATTTGAGGATGTTTTCTATCTCCAGAGATGTGGTACCGCCATGGGGGCCAAATTTGCTCCCTCCTTTGCCAATCTTTTTTTGGGCTGGTGGGAGTTCTACCACATCTTTGGAGATAGAAACCCTTACAAGAAATGTATCTCCTTTTATAGGAGATACATAGATGATCTTCTTTTCATCTGGTCGGGTAATCAGTCTGACATTCAGGGATTCATTGACTATCTTAATCATAATGATATTGGACTAAGCTTCACTTTTGAAGCGAGTCAGAGTTCTATTAACTATCTGGATATTACATTGGAGGGCAGTTCAGATGGCAAAATACTTTCCAGGATTTTCAGAAAATCCATTTCAGGGAATTCCTTACTCTTAGGAACAAGCTGTCATCCCAGACATGTTCCCTTTGCCATTGCCAAAGGTGAATATACCAGGATTAAAAGGAACTGTACCTCCAATGAGGACTTTTGCAAGGAGGCAGAAAGATTGGAGATGAGATTAAAAGAGAGAAAGTATCCCAAAAAAGTGATCAAAAGGGCAAGAGAATCTGTACAGGTAACACCTAGAGAGAGCTTACTGAAAACTAAAAATAAGCACAGTACAACCAAACAGGGAATTACTTTTGTTACAACACACAGTACCCAATATCCTCAGGTATGTGAGATTATTAGGAAACATTTTCCAATATTGAAGGCTGAGGATAAATTGGTTGATACAGTCCGACAAGGGCTCAGATGTGCCTACAGGAAGAGCCCCACATTGGGCTCTATTCTCTCGCCAACCCTGTTAAAAACTGACAAAGATGAGAGGGGATCATGGTTGGTACATACTGGGATGTATAGATGCGGTCACAGGAAGTGCAAGCCCTGTGATTATGCCAAGGTGACAAAGGAATTTGTGAGTGCAAAAATGAGGAAAAGCTACAAAATCAATTCCTGTATGAATTGTAAAACGGAATCGGTAGTCTATATGATTGAATGCACATTGTGCCAGATTCAATATGTGGGACTCACCTCCAGAGACCTGAACTCTAGAATTAGGGAACATCTTTCCTCTTTCTCTACTAAGAGATCCACGACTCCAATAGTACAACACTTTGGAGTCTACCATGATAATAACCTCAAAGGATTTACATGGTGTGCTATTGAGAAAGTTTCTAGACCTGTGAGGGGGGGAAATTTGGACCAATTGCTCGCCAGACGCGAAGCTTTTTGGATTTTTACCTTAGGCACTCGGGTGCCTGATGGTCTAAATTCGAGATATGACGTAATGAACCTGTGGGAATAATATTATGGTATTTCGCAATACACCTACAAATGATCTCCTAGTTTATTATAATGTAAGACTCATCGGTTGGTCATGTGTGCTTAACCTGTATCAAATCACATTAAATTACTATATGGGGATGTCCTATTTGTCTGCTTGTTGTCTTTATCATATGTTATTATGATGACGATTTGCCAGGACATCTTTATTACATATAGTATTTGACAGGTTACTATTCATTTAAAATTATTTGCTTATTGCATGTTTACATTTTTATAGGATTTGTTAATATATTTATCTATTTTTGACATATGATATCAACTATTGTGGTATTTTATACTGAGGGTACTGTTTGAATTCTGTTGCCCATCAGTGCATTAGAGAGGATAAGAGCAATGATTCAACTCTTAAAGAATGAGGATATATTAATAGAGTCTCCTATGCGCACTATTTGGGCAATAGAATTTCTAATAATATATAATTAATTACTAACCCTTAATATTTGACATTTTGTCTGTAATGCATAACACTATGTTGGTTATTCACATAATTATTACAGTATGTATATTACGTTTGTATGGGCTCAGACAATGTATTGCAATGTGCGGTTCTTACACTAGTGGGTTAACTTTACATACTGTTGGTATTGGTTAAACTTGAAGGCGTTGTTTTTCATGTGTGCGCCAATCACATTTGTTTTAACTAGTTTTAAACAGGTGTGGAGCACAGCACAGTAGGCTATGACTACGGATTTCATCCGAAACGCGTAAGCCAGACTGTGCTGCGCCTTCTACACCATACCCTATCCTTGCTGTGTTTGCCGATTTTAATCTGAATAAATAAAGGAATTAATTTTAAGGAAACAGCCTCCACTTTCTCTTTTCAAATAAAAAAAAATAAAACATAATTTTTTTGACTGCAAATATTCAGTCTCCTAGTGCCATTGAATTTCATTTACCTCCTGCCTGCCACTGCCAGCCTTTTGTGCCAGGCCGTCTAGCCAACTATTTACACCAATCATAATTGTTGTCACAGTCAGACAGTATAGTTATTAATTTAAATAAAAAAAAATTTTAGTGTTGATCTTAATCCTCAGTTTGCTCGTGCCTTTGAATTGCACTTTTCTACAGCCTTCCAAGCCTGTGTGCCAGGCCTACTTCAAAAATATTTACACCAATCATATTTGTTGTGACAGTATTCTAATAATTAAAAATTCAAATTTTTGGTAATAGTTGCTGTGATTTGAATCGTCAGTTTGCTGGTGCCATTGAATAGCACTTTCCTCCTGCCTTGCAGCCTGCTGTGAACCCGGCCCACCTAGCCAATTGTTGTCAGCAATCATATTTCTGTTAACAGTATTGCAAAAATTGTCAATCATCACTGTTTAGACTGTCAGTAATCAGTCTCCTAGTGTCCTTGAATTGCATCTCCCTCCTGCCTGCCATCCTTTTGTGCCAGACCGTCTTGCCAACTATTTACACCAATCCTAATTTTTTGTCACAGTATAGTTACTAATTAAAATTAAAAAAATCTTTATTGTTGATGATCTTAACCCTCAGTTTGCTTGTGCTTTTGAATTGCACTTTTCTACAGCCTTCCAAGCCTGTGTGCCAGGCCTACTTAAAAAATATTTACACCAATCATATTTGTTGTGACAGTATTCTAATAATTAAAAATTAAATTTTTTTGTAATAGTTGCTGTGATTTGAATCCTCAGTTTGCTGGTGCCATTGAATAGAACTTTCCTCCTGCCTTGCAGCCTGCTGTGAGCCAGGACCACCTAGCCAATTGTTGTCAGCAATCATATTTCTGTTAACAGTATTGCAAAAATTGTCAATCATCACTGTTTAGACTGTCAGTAATCAGTCTCCTAGTGTCCTTGAATTGCATCTCCCTCCTGCCTGCCATCCTTTTGTGCCAGGCCGTCTTGCCAACTATTTACACCAATCCAAATATTTTGTCACAGTATAGTTACTAATTACAATTAAAAAAATCTTTATTGTTGATGATCTTAACCCTCAGTTTGCTCGTGCCTTTGAATTGCACTTTTCTACAGCCTTCCAAGCCTGTGTGCCAGGCCTAATTAAAAAATATTTACACCAATCATATTTGTTGTGACAGTATTCTAATAATTAAAAATTAAAATTTTTGGTAATAGTTGCTGTGATTTGAATCGTCAGTTTGCTGGTGACATTGAATAGCACTTTCCTCCTGCCTTGCAGCCTGCTGTGAGCCAGGCCCACCTAGCCAATTGTTGTCAGCAATCATATTTCTGTTAACAGTATTGCAAAAATTGTCAATCATCACTGTTTATACTGTCAGTAATCAGTCTCCTAGTGTCCTTGAATTGCATCTCCCTCCTGCCTGCCTTCCTTTTGTGCCAGGCCGTCTTGCCAACTATTTACACCAATCCAAATATTTTGTCGCAGTATAGTTACTAATTACAATTAAAAAAATCTATATTGTTGATGATCTTAACCCTCAGTTTGCTCGTGCCTTTGAATTGCACTTTTCTACAGCCTTCCAAGCCTGTGTGCCAGGCCTACTTAAAAAACATTTACACCAATCATATTTGTTGTGACAGTATTCTAATAATTAAAAATTAAAATGTGTGGTAAGAGTTGCTGTGATTTGAATCCTCAGTTTGCTGGTGCAATTGAATAGCACTTTCCTCCTGCCTTGCAGCCTGCTGTGAACCCGGCCCACCTAGCCAATTGTTGTCAGCAATCATATTTCTGTTAACAGTATTGCAAAAATTGTCAATCATCACTGTTTAGACTGTCAGTAATCAGTCTCCTAGTTTCCTTGAATTGCATCTCCCTCCTGCCTGCCATCCTTTTGTGCCAGGCCATCTTGCCAACTATTTACACCAATCCAATTTTTTTGTCACAGTATAGTTACTAATTAAAATTAAAAAAATCTTTATTGTTGATGATCTTAATACTCAGTTTGCTCGTGCCTTTGAATTTCACTTTTCTACAGCCTTCCAAGCCTGTGTGCCAGGCCTACTTAAAAAATATTTACACCAATCATATTTGTTGGGACAGTATTCTAATAATTAAAAATTAAAATTTTTGGTAATAGTTGCTGTGATTTGAATCGTCAGTTTGCTGGTGCCATTGAATAGAACTTTCCTCCTGCCTTGCAGCCTGCTGTGAGCCAGGCCCACCTAGCCAATTGTTGTCAGCAATCATATTTCTGTTAACAGTATTGCAAAAATTGTCAATCATCACTGTTTAGACTGTCAGTAATCAGTCTCCTAGTGTCCTTGAATTGCATCTCCCTCCTGCCTGTCTTCCTTTTGTGCCAGGCCGTCTTGCCAACTATTTACACCAATCCAAATATTTTGTCACAGTATAGTTACTAATTACAATTAAAAAAATCTATATTGTTGATGATCTTAACCCTCAGTTTGCTCGTGCCTTTGAATTGCACTTTTCTACAGCCTTCCAAGCCTGTGTGCCAGGCCTACTTAAAAAATATTTACACCAATCATATTTGTTGTGACAGTATTCTAATAATTAAAAATTAAAATTTTTGGTAATAGTTGTTTTGATTTGAATCGTCAGTTTGCTGGTGCCATTGAATAGCACTTTCCTCCTGCCTTGCAGCCTGCTGTGAGCCAGGCCCACCTAGCCAATTGTTGTCAGCAATCATATTTCTTTTAACAGTATTGCAAAAATTGTCAATCATCACTGTTTAGACTGTCAGTAATCAGTCTCCTAGTGTCCTTGAATTGCATCTCCCTCCTGCCTGCCATCCTTTTGTGCCAGGCCGTCTTGCCAACTATTTACACCAATCCAAATATTTTGTCACAGTATAGTTACTAATTACAATTAAAAAAATCTTTATTGTTGATGATCTTAACCCTCAGTTTGCTCGTGCCTTTGAATTGCACTTTTCTACAGCCTTCCAAGCCTGTGTGCCAGGCCTACTTAAAAAATATTTACACCAATCATATTTGTTGTGACAGTATTCTAATAATTAAAAATTAAAATTTTTGGTAATAGTTGCTGTGATTTGAATCGTCAGTTTTTCTGGTGCCATTGAATAACACTTTCCTCCTGCCTTGCAGCCTGCTGTGAGCCAGGCCCACCTAGCCAATTGTTGTCAGCAATCATATTTCTGTTAACAGTATTGCAAAAATTGTCAATCATCACTGTTTAGACTGTCAGTAATCAGTCTCCTAGTTTCCTTGAATTGCATCTCCCTCCTGCCTGCCATCCTTTTGTGCCAGGCCATCTTGCCAACTATTTACACCAATCCAAATTTTTTGTCACAGTATAGTTACTAATTAAAATTAAAAAAATCTTTATTGTTGATGATCTTAATCCTCAGTTTGCTTGTGCCTTTGAATTGCACTTTTCTACAGCCTTCCAAGCCTGTGTGCCAGGCCTACTTAAAAAATATTTACACCAATCATATTTGTTGGGACAGTATTCTAATAATTAAAAATTAAAATTTTTGGTAATAGTTGCTGTGATTTGAATCGTCAGTTTGCTGGTGCCATTGAATAGAACTTTCCTCCTGCCTTGCAGCCTGCTGTGAGCCAGGCCCACCTAGCCAATTGTTGTCAGCAATCATATTTCTGTTAACAGTATTGCAAAAATTGTCAATCATCACTGTTTAGACTGTCAGTAATCAGTCTCCTAGTGTCCTTGAATTGCATCTCCCTCCTGCCTGCCATACTTTTGTGCCAGGCCGTCTTGCCAACTATTTACATCAATCCTAATTTTTTGTCACAGTATAGTTACTAATTACAGGTAAAAAAATCTTTATTGTTGATGATCTTAACCCTCAGTTTGCTCGTGCCTTTGAATTGCACTTTTCTACAGCCTTCCAAGCCTGTGTGCCAGGCCTACTTAAAAAATATTTACACCAATCATATTTGTTGTGACAGTATTCTAATAATTAAAAATTAAAATTTTTGGTAATAGTTGCTGTGATTTGAATCGTCAGTTTTTCTGGTGCCATTGAATAACACTTTCCTCCTGCCTTGCAGCCTACTGTGAGCCAGGCCCACCTAGCCAATTGTTGTCAGCAATCATATTTCTGTTAACAGTATTGCAAAAATTGTCAATCATCACTGTTTAGACTGTCAGTAATCAGTCTCCTAGTGTCCTTGAATTGCATCTCCCTCCTGCCTGCCATCCTTTTGTGCCAGGCCGTCTTGCCAACTATTTACACCAATCCAAATATTTTGTCACAGTATAGTTACTAATTACAATTAAAAAAATCTATATTGTTGATGATCTTAACCCTCAGTTTGCTCGTGCCTTTGAATTGCACTTTTCTACAGCCTTCCAAGCCTGTCTGCCAGGCCTACTTAAAAAATATTTACACCAATCATATTTGTTGTGACAGTATTCTAATAATTAAAAATTTAAATTTTTTGGTAATAGTTGCTGTGATTTGAATCGTCAGTTTGCTGGTGCCATTGAATAGCACTTTCCTCCTGCCTTGCAGCCTGCTGTGAGCCAGGCCCACCTAGCCAATTGTTGTCAGCAATCATATTTCTGTTAACAGTATTGCAAAAATTGTCAATCATCACTGTTTAGGCTGTCAGTAATCAGTCTCCTAGTGTCCTTGAATTGCATCTCCCTCCTGCCTGCCATCCTTTTGTGCCAGGCCATCTTGCCAACTATTTACACCAATCCAGCCTTCCAAGCCTGTGTGCCAGGCCTACTTAAAAAATATTTACACCAATCATATTTGTTGTGACAGTATTCTAATAATTAAAAATTAAAATTTTTGGTAATAGTTGCTGTGATTTGAATCGTCGTTTTTCTGGTGCCATTGAATAACACTTTCCTCCTGCCTTGCAGCCTACTGTGAGCCAGGCCCACCTAGCCAATTGTTGTCAGCAATCATATTTCTGTTAACAGTATTGCAAAAATTGTCAATCATCACTGTTTAGACTGTCAGTAATCAGTCTCCTAGTGTCCTTGAATTGCATCTCCCTCCTGCCTGCCATCCTTTTGTGCCAGGCCGTCTTGCCAACTATTTACATCAATCCTAATTTTTTGTCACAGTATAGTTACTAATTACAGATAAAAAAATCTTTATTGTTTATGATCTTAATCCTCAGTTTGCTCGTGCCCTAGAATAGCACTTTTCTAAAGCCTTCCAAGCCTGTGTGCCAGGCCTACTTAAAAAATATTTACCCCAATCATATTTGTTGTGACAGTATTCTAATAATTAAAAATTAAAATTTTTGGTAATAGTTGCTGTGATTTGAAACCTCAGTTTGCTGGTGCCATTGAATAGCACTTTCCTCCTGCCTTGCAGCCTGCTGTGAGCCAGGCCCACCTAGCCAATTGTTGTCAGCAATCATATTTCTTTTAACAGTATTGCAAAAATTGTCAATCATCACTGTTTTGACTGTCATTAATCAGTCTCCTAGTGTCCTTGAATTGCATCTACCTCCTGCCTGCCATCCTTTTGTGCCAGGCCGTCTTGCCAACTATTTACACCAATCCTAATTGTTGTCACAGTATAGTTACTAATTAAAATTTAAACAATCTTTATTGTTGATGATCTTAATCCTCAGTTTGCTCGTGCCTTTGAATTTCACTTTTCTACAGCCTTCCAAGCCTGTGTGCCAGGCCTACTTAAAAAATATTTACACCAATCATATTTGTTGTGACAGTATTCTAATAATTAAAAATTAAAATTTTTGGTAATAGTTGCTGTGATTTGAATCGTCAGTTTTTCTGGTGCCATTGAATAACACTTTCCTCCTGCCTTGCAGCCTACTGTGAGCCAGGCCCACCTAGCCAATTGTTGTCAGCAATCATATTTCTGTTAACAGTATTGCAAAAATTGTCAATCATCACTGTTTAGACTGTCAGTAATCAGTCTCCTAGTGTCCTTGAATTGCATCTCCCTCCTGCCTGCCATCCTTTTGTGCCAGGCCGTCTTGCCAACTATTTACACCAATCCAAATATTTTGTCACAGTATAGTTACTAATTACAATTAAAAAAATCTTGATTGTTGATGATCTTAACCCTCAGTTTGCTCGTGCCTTTGAATTGCACTTTTCTACAGCCTTCCAAGCCTGTGTGCCAGGCCTACTTAAAAAATATTTACACCAATCATATTTGTTGTGACAGTATTCTAATTATTAAAAATTAAAATTTTTGGTAATAGTTGCTGTGATTTGAATCGTCAGTTTTTCTGGTGCCATTGAATAACACTTTCCTCCTGCCTTGCAGCCTACTGTGAGCCAGGCCCACCTAGCCAATTGTTGTCAGCAATCATATTTCTGTTAACAGTATTGCAAAAATTGTCAATCATCACTGTTTAGACTGTCAGTAATCAGTCTCCTAGTGTCCTTGAATTGCATCTCCCTCCTGCCTGCCATCCTTTTGTGCCAGGCCGTCTTGCCAACTATTTACATCAATCCTAATTTTTTGTCACAGTATAGTTACTAATTACAGATAAAAAAATCTTTATTGTTGATGATCTTAATCCTCAGTTTGCTCCTGCCCTAGAATAGCACTTTTCTACAGCCTTCCAAGCCTGTGTGCCAGGCCTACTTAAAACATATTTACACCAATCATATTTGTTGTGACAGTATTCTAATAATTAAAAATTAAAATTTTTGGTAATAGTTGCTGTGATTTGAAACCTCAGTTTGCTGGTGCCATTGAATAGCACTTTCCTCCTGCCTTGCAGCCTGCTGTGAGCCAGGCCCACCTAGCCAATTGTTGTCAGCAATCATATTTCTGTTAACAGTATTGCAAAAATTGTCAATCATCACTGTTTAGACTGTCAGTAATCAGTCTCCTAGTGTCCTTGAATTGCATCTCCCTCCTGCCTGCCATCCTTTTGTGCCAGGCCGTCTTGCCAACTATTTACACCAATCCAAATATTTTGTCACAGTATAGTTACTAATTACAATTAAAAAAATCTTGATTGTTGATGATCTTAACCCTCAGTTTGCTCGTGCCTTTGAATTGCACTTTTCTACAGCCTTCCAAGCCTGTGTGCCAGGCCTACTTAAAAAATATTTACACCAATCATATTTGTTGTGACAGTATTCTAATTATTAAAAATTAAAATTTTTGGTAATAGTTGCTGTGATTTGAATCGTCAGTTTTTCTGGTGCCATTGAATAACACTTTCCTCCTGCCTTGCAGCCTACTGTGAGCCAGGCCCACCTAGCCAATTGTTGTCAGCAATCATATTTCTGTTAACAGTATTGCAAAAATTGTCAATCATCACTGTTTAGACTGTCAGTAATCAGTCTCCTAGTGTCCTTGAATTGCATCTCCCTCCTGCCTGCTATCCTTTTGTGCCAGGCCGTCTTGCCAACTATTTACATCAATCCTAATTTTTTGTCACAGTATAGTTACTAATTACAGATAAAAAAATCTTTATTGTTGATGATCTTAATCCTCAGTTTGCTCCTGCCCTAGAATAGCACTTTTCTACAGCCTTCCAAGCCTGTGTGCCAGGCCTACTTAAAACATATTTACACCAATCATATTTGTTGTGACAGTATTCTAATAATTAAAAATTAAAATTTTTGGTAATAGTTGCTGTGATTTGAAACCTCAGTTTGCTGGTGCCATTGAATAGCACTTTCCTCCTGCCTTGCAGCCTGCTGTGAGCCAGGCCCACCTAGCCAATTGTTGTCAGCAATCATATTTCTTTTAACAGTATTGCAAAAATTGTCAATCATCACTGTTTTGACTGTCATTAATCAGTCTCCTAGTGTCCTTGAATTGCATCTACCTCCTGCCTGCCATCCTTTTGTGCCAGGCCGTCTTGCCAACTATTTACACCAATCCTAATTGTTGTCACAGTATAGTTACTAATTAAAATAAAAAAAATCTTGATTGTTGATCTTAATCCTCATTTTGCTTGTGCCATTGAATTGCACTTTTCTACTTCCTGCCAGCCTGTGTGCCAGGCCCAACTATCCAATTAGTGCTAGCAATCATATTTCTTTTAACAGTATTGCAAAATTTGTCAATCAACACTGTTTTGACTGTCAATCTGCAGTCTACTAGTGCCCTTGAATTGCATTTTCCTCCTGCCTGCCTGCTTATGTGCCAGTCCCAACTA
This sequence comes from Bombina bombina, assembly GCF_027579735.1. NCBI lineage: Eukaryota > Metazoa > Chordata > Amphibia > Anura > Bombinatoridae > Bombina > Bombina bombina. The sequence goes on from NC_069502.1 coordinate 27,331,490, forward strand.
GCCAATTAGTGCCACCACTCATATTTATTGTAACAGGATTGGAATTTTTGTTAATCATAACTGTTTTGACTGTGATTCTTCAGTCTCCTAGTGCCATTGAATTGCAGTTTCCTTTCTCCCAGCGTGTGTGCCAGACAGGCTCATTCGCCAAATAGTGCCAAACAATCATATTTGTTGCCACAGTACTAGTAATATTTCAAAAAATTAACAATTTGTGATTTTTAAAACATCTGTCTTTTTTGTTGTTGTCAGTCTCACAGCGTATACAGAATGCAGAAGGATTCTATTAGACAAGGAAACCTATGAGATCCTGAGAAACAATCCTGTGGGAGGCTATAAGGATGAATTAGAAAGCTTATTAGGTGAAGCGCACAACAATGGCATTCTTAACAACAAAGAATATAGATATATAAACATTGAACATCCAATCACCCCTGTCTTTTATTACCTCCCAAAGATCCACAAGACTCTTACCAATCCCCCAGGAAGACCTATCATATCGGGAATTGGATCCCTGTCCAGCAATCTGTCCGAATACCTAGACAGGAACCTACAGAAATATGTGCTACAATTACCATCGTACATAAGAGACTCCACCCAAGTATTAAACATCTTGGAGAACATAGACTGGGCAGAGAATTATCTACTGGTCACATGCGATGTGACCTCCCTGTACACTAGTATACCACACGAGGGAGGTCAGGAAGCTATAGAGTATTTTCTATAGAGTATTTTCTAGAGAAGGATGACACAGTACCAGAACTGCAGAAGAGATTTATCATAGAGGGAATCAGTTACATTCTGACACACAACTATTTCAACCATGATGGGAAGTTCTATAGACAACTGTGTGGTACAGCCATGGGGACCAGGTTCGCGCCGAGCTACGCAAATCTCTATATGGGCAAATGGGAACACATATTTTGGGAGTCCTGCCCAGCCGGCGCGGACCTGGTCTCGTACCACAGGTACATAGATGACATCCTCATAATATGGAAAGGCTCCAAGGAAGATCTGGAACATACTCTAAGTGTCATGAATGATAACATCTGCAATCTAAGATTCACCCATGAGATCAGTAGTACTGAGATCACCTTCTTGGATCTCAAAATAACAGTAGAAGATGGAAGACTGAAGACCTCAACATATTTCAAACCCGTGGATTGCAGCAATTATATCCACAGTGAAAGCTGCCATCACTCAAGATGGAAGGAGAACATACCCAAGGGACAACTACTGAGATTAAAAAAGAACTGCTCAGACTCCACCCTATGGGAGATACAGGCGGAGGAACTCAAGACACGTTTCCTAGAACGAGGATATGGAGAGGACAAAATCAACAAGGACATAGAAGAAGTCAGAAAAAGAGATCACAAAGAACTACTCAAATATAAGAATAAGGAGAATACGACCAACACTGATGCCAACTCTATAGATGTCGCATTCATCACGCAATATAGCGAAAATAGGTGCACCATAGAGAAAATAATAGAAAAACATTGGCACATACTCAAGAATGACGACATCATAGGAGAGACACTTATCGGCAGACCAAAATTCATCTATAGGAAATCGGAGAACCTAAAGACCATACTATCGCCAAGTATCCCACGTCTAAGAACAGCACAAGAGAGAGACATATCGGGAAGACACATCAAAGGCTTTTTTCCGTGTCCCAGTTGCAAGGCGTGCAAGAGAGGACTGAAGACCAAGCATTTCCTTTCCCATTACTCCAGCAAAAAACATGTGATCAAAGACCTGATTAGATGCAGTAGTAAGGGAGTAATATACATAGTGCAGTGCAGTTGTGGTCTCAAGTATGTTGGACAAACAACGAGGTGCCTGAAAGACAGAATTCGGGAACATTTACTAAAAATAGAACATGGTAACACTGATACTGCCCTATACAGACATTTTTTTCTTAAACATAAAGGGAATGAGAAAGATCTTAGTTTCTATGGGATCCAACTAATAAAACCGAACTGGAGGGGAGGAGATTACGGGAAAAAGCTCCTAACATCAGAATCAAGATGGATCTTTGAACTAGACTGTATGTTTCCCAAGGGTCTAAACAATAAGGAAGACCTTTCCCATCTTCTGAACTTAAAATAAAGAAAAAATTTCTGAGACAACTAAACACTACAAGAATACACTCAGAATTCCTATTTCAGTAGACGGAAGTGCGATAAGCATGAAATAACATCAGCACATCCAGAATATCCAAGCTTTTAGCATATAGATAAGATCGAAGGGGCCCAAACCCCTTTGGATTTTAGACAAGGCAGCCTCACACAATAACACTACACACTAGGAATCTTTATATACACCATGTTGGTGCAACTATATTACCCTCACATCAGACTATTCTAAAATAGTTAAGAGCACAACACTGATAGTGGCAACTTGATGGTCGGAATCAGGATCTGAAAAAAGCCTGCACGATGAGTCATAAAGTCTTTTAAAACCTAGGTCCAGTCTATAGAACCCATATGAGATAGACAGGGCAATTTACACCCTCCACAATCTTATATATCTGAGGATGTTTAGATGAGGATGTTTAGATGTAAACATACTTAGGGTTATTAAGCGGACACATAGGACCACACTAAGGTTCTCTAACATCTAAGCCTAGAATATTATGTAGAATTCCTGGACAGATAGACACTGCCATAGGGGCTACCAAGAGGTTAGTTTTTAGACATACATCACACACTGTTCATAGATATTGATTAGAAAGAGTTTTAGATCCATAACATACACCATGAATTAGTTGTAGGTTCATTATATATTTTACAACTTTATATATCAAAACCATGAGTTCATGACAATTTAGTCCCACCCACTAACTACAGAGAGTAAGTGGGAAATATTGTATGGCTTAAGCCAAACCTCTATCCCACATATATGGGTATCTGTACATAGCAACAACAGAGCCTCTCTTGAGCTTAACGTGAGACATACATCTCCTCTCCTATGTATACATCTTATGTTATCAGACATATAATATAAGGAAGAAATATGTACTCTTTCCAATCGGGACTTAGCATTGATACAATTGGGCATACAATGACATTGTATAGGAACAAAATCTACACACTTCCAATTTATAATCTTATAACCTTATTGATGGCGACTTACTATATAGGCAATTCTATAATTGACATACCCATTTACTTAATCATGCCTACACATTGAAATAGTGCCCCACATGTAGCATATAGGATTTATTTCATGCCCCACCGGGGGACAACACTTGCGCAATACCGGCGCAAACAAACCACACTTCCGGTTTGGCGAAAACCTACTTCCGGTTTAGCGCATCAATCCGAAACCGGAAATGGGGGCTGTAATAACATCCGGTTTAACACAAACAGTTTACATCCGGTGATACGATATAAGGCTGGCTAACACATACTTCTTGGGGGACAAACTACTAAAGTGAGTAACAAGTGACACTAAGATAAGGCATCTGGCTGTTCAAAGGAAACAAAAACCTTTTAATTTTATATTATATATTTCTTTTTTCATGACCGGAACAACTAGATCCGGGACATGATTGACACTTCCGGCCAAGTACTTCTGGTATTAAGTATTTTTGGCGCCAATGGGAACACAATTTGATTGGCAATACATAGATATAAAAGCCCCTGCTCACCCTACCATATACTAGTCTTGAAAAAGGCCCCAGTTGTGGGCCGAAACGCGTTGGCAACTATATGGTGAGCTATATTCTTTGATTTATCTAGTATCTTAACAGTACTATACTATGTTATTATTTTTCATTTTCAGGTTTTTAGGATTTCCCAGCTTTCTACTGTAATTTTGATTTTTATTATATTTTTTCTTTTTAATAACCAATATATTTTTTGGTTTTTGTTTTTGTTTTTATTTGTTTTTGTTTTTATTTTTTGCCTTTATTCCACCACCTGGTACTTATGGACACAATGGTTCTTATTGCTGGACATTAACTTTAAACTGGATTGGATTATCATAAGGGCATCACTTGTCTCTATGAACATTATTTTGGATTTATTTGAATTTTTATGAACATTACTTTGGATTTAATATAAAAAAAAATTCTGCACAGACTTGGGACACAATCAGGATAACACTTTTGTTTTATTTTTGTTATGTGATCACAATTTTTGCATCCGTTTCTCATGATCCTCACTCATTTTATATTTTTGTAAACACCACTATCGACTTGAACGGCATATTTTTAAGTGTATTTCAATTGTATTGTATTTTAGTATATTTCAATTGCATTTATATTTGTCACCCTTTGTCACCCTTTGGAACAGCACCAGTTTGTGCATACACCAGTTATTTTTGACCCACCTTTTTATCACTTTTTAGACCTTTTTGGCCCCTCTCTGTGATATTATTTGTACATTGCATTCATCAGTAATCTTCTTATTGTACTTCAACATTTAGCCTACACCCTCACTACGGCACATAAGACAATAACTTGGAGGTGTACGGTAGTGCCTACAACTGACCCTCACTTCTATTTTTGTCTGTATTGGTTTTTAAGCTACTTGTTTTAAGAGACCTGTTAGATTGGCCAGCAATTGGGTCCCCCTGTGGCAGGGTCCCACCCTTTTTGCCTCTGGCTTTCTACATTATTTTTGGCACACATTTTATACTAACATTTTAGTGTACCGAATTTATATTTTCTGTTTTTATGTACCATGGATCCATGTTCACTAATATTGTAATAAATTGTATTTTATATTTTATATTTTATATTTTATATTTTATATTATTGTCGATCAGTTCCCGGAGATTTTGAGGATATACCCAAGTACCTACACAGCACTTACATAGGTATTCCCATAATATATCAGAACATAACGACCACACATACCAGACTTTGCCTTTTTTGGCGCTCCTACCTATACCGTAGACAGGTTAAATAGAATGTTAAATTCGAAATTTCGAATGTGGACATTCGATATAATTATAAACATTCGAATTCGAAAGTGACATTCGAAAACTATAAATAACATTCGATTTTCGAATTTTTAAGAATATTCGTTCTTATCGACATTCGGATTTTGAATTCGAATTTCGGTTATAACATTCGTTCTACATTCGAAATTCGAAAATTTACACATTCGCCCATCCCTAGTCTGGGCCCTCTCCTTACTTTTCAACAATGTTGCTATCACACACTGAACCAGGGATTTTCACTACCTAAGATTGCACAGGCTCTTAATTCCGTTAAAGGAGACCTTGCTACCTTACACTCCCATAAGGACTGATGCTCTACATGGTAGTTACACCACCTTTAACAAAAATTAACTACTTTAAACTTACACTCTATAATAAAGACACAGACACAGATTGCTGGGTAGAAGACCATATCATGGCCACATTTATTTAACTCTTAAATAAACCCAACTTCAACTGAAGTAATAACTATAAACATTAATTTGTGGCGGCCTTCAAGGCCTAGCAAAATTATTAACTCCATATGACTAGAGGTCGAGGACAGGTGTTACTAGAACTATAAGAGTGAAAGGGGAAGCCCAAAAATAAGGCTCTACCCCATTCCGTCTAGGAGGCGCAAATGTCCTAAAGAATCTTCAGCCAGCAGTCCCGCGGGGCAGGGGACCCCCAGGTCACAACCTGGGGACATCCCCCCGCCCATTAGCCCGACTGGAACCCCTACAGACTCTGCCATCAGATATTTATGGCCACAACCTTCCACCTTTAGGAGATTCAAAAACTGTATCTCAGCTTCAACCTCTAAGGCACTGGAAAGAGAAAAGCCCTGCAGCAATTTCTTCCAGGAAGCATCACATTTTAACGCCAAGGTCTTACAACGATTAGACCCACTAACCCTATCCCCACTTCCAGCCTAAAAGACCAGCAACGTTTAGGAAGCCATCTGCCTGAATGACGCCACTTATCTTCGCACACAAAGATTTTTCAAGGCGAGGGAGGGATGGGAAACTTTCTTTGTTGAAAATTCCCAGAAGAAGAGGCCGAATCCTTCTAGAACTGGCCTTATAACAGGTGAGTCTAGGCCCTCCCCTTACTTTGCAACAACTTTAAACTTACACTTTATAATAAAGACACAGAGAGCTGGGTATATCATGGCCACGTTTATTTAACTCTTAAATAACCAGACTTCCACTGAAGTCATAACTATAAACATTATTTTGTAGCGGCATTCAAGGCCTAGCAAAATTATTAACTCCATATGACTAGAGGTCAAGGCCAGGTGTTACTAGAATTATAAGTGTGAAAGGGGAAGCCCCAAAATGAGAGTCTACCCCATTGCGTCTAGGAGGTGCAAATGTCCTAAAGAATCTTCTGCCAGCAGTCCCGCAGGGCTGGGGACCCCCAGGACATGACTTGGGGACATCCCTCTGCCCATTAGCCTGACTGTCAACCCTACAGACTCTGCCCTCAGATATTTATGGCCACAACCTCTCGCCTTTAGGAGATTCAAAAACTGTATCTTAGCTTCAACCTATAAGGCACTGGAAAGAGAAAAGCCCTGCAGCAATTTCTTCCAGGAAGCATCAAATTTTAACGCTAAGGTCTTACAATGATTAGACCCACTAACCCTATCCCCGCTTTCAGCCTAAAAGACCAGCAACGTTTAGGAAGCCATCTGCCTGAATGACGCCACTTATCTTCGCACACAAACATTTTTCAAGGGGAGGGAGGGACGGGAAACTTTCTTTGTTGAAATTTTCAGGAAGAAGAGGCCTTATAACTGGTGAGTATGGGACCTCCCCTTACTTTGCAACAATGTTGCTATCACACACTGAACCAGGGATTTTCACTACCTATGAATGCACAGGCTCTTAATTCCTTTACAGGAGACCTTGCTACATTACACTCCCATAAGGACTGATGCTCTACATTGTAGTTACACCACCTTTAACAAAAATTACCTACTTTAAACTTACACTCTATAATAAAGACACAGACACAGATTGCTGGGTAGAAGACCATATCATGGCCACATTTATTTAACTCTTAAATAAACCCAACTTCAACTGAAGTCATAACTATAAACATTAATTTGTGGCGGCATTCAAGGCCTAGCAAAATTATTAACTCCATATAACTAGAGGTCGAGGACAGGTGTTACTGGAATTATAAGTGTGAAAGGGGAAGCCCCAAAATGAGGCTCTACCCCATTCCGTCTAGGAGGCGCAAATATCCTAAAGGATCTTCAGCCAGCAGTCCCGCGGGGCAGGGGACACCCAGGTCACAACCTGGGTACATCCCCCCGCCTATTAGCCCGACTGTTACCCCTACAGACTCTGCCCTCAGATATTTATGGCCACAACCTCCCGCCTTTAGGAGATTCAAAAACTGTATCTCAGCTTCAACCTATAAGGCACTGGAAAGAGAAAAGCCCTGCAGCAATTTCTTCCAGGAAGCATCACATTTTAACGCCAAGGTCTTACAACGATTAGACCCACTAACCCTATCCCCACTTCCAGCCTAAAAGACAAGCAACGTTTAGGAAGCCATCTGCCTGAATGACGCCACTTATCTTCGCACACAAAGATTTTTCAAGGTGATTGAGGGATGGGAAACTTTCTTTGTTGAAAATTCCCAGAAGAAGAGGCTGAATCCTTCTAGAACTGGCCTTATAACTGTGAGTCTAGGCCAGGGGTCAGCAACCTTCGGCCCCCAGATGTTTTGTAACTACATTTCCCATGATGCTCAGATAGCCTAAAGAGTGTCTCAGCATCATGGGAAATGTAGTTAGAAAACATCAGGGAGCCGAAGGTTGCTGACCCCTGGTCTAGGCCCTCCCCTTACTTTGCAACAATGTTGCTATCACACACTGAACCAGGGATTTTCACTACCTAAGATTGCATGGGCCCTTAATTCCGTTACAGTAGACCTTGCTACCTTGCACTCCCATAAGGACTGATGCTCTACTTGGTAGCTACACCACCTTTAACCAAAATTACCTACTTTAAATTTACACTCTATAATAAAAACACAGAGAGCTGGGTATAAGACCATATCATGGCCACGTTTATTTAACTCTTAAATAAACCAGACTTCCACTGAAGTCATAACTATAAAAATTATTTTGTGGCGGCTTTCAAGGCTTAGCAAAATTATTAACTCCATATGACTAGAGGTCAAGGCCAGGTGTTACTAGAATTATAAGTGTGAAAGGGGAAGCCCCAAAACGAGAGTCTACCCCATTCCGTCTAGAAGGCGCAAATGTCCTAAAGAATCTTCAGCCAGCAGTCCCGCAGGGCAGGGGACCCCCAGGACATTACTTGGGGACATCCCTCTGCCCAATTAGCCCGACTGTCACCCCTACAGACTCTGCCCTCAGATATTTATGGCCACAACCTCTCGCCTTTAGGAGATTCAAAAACTGTATCTTAGCTTCAACCTATAAGGCACTGGAAAGAGAAAAGCCCTGCAGCAATTTCTTCCAGGAAGCATCAAATTTTAACGCTAAGGTCTTACAATGATTAGACCCACTAACCCTATCCCTGGTTTCAGCCTAAAATACCAGCAACGTTTAGGAAGCCATCTGCCTGAATGACGCCACTTATCTTCGCACACAAACATTTTTCAAGGGGAGGGAGGGACGGGAAACATTCTTTGTTGAAAATTTCAGGAAGAAGAGGCCTTATAACTGGTGAGTATGGGACCCCCCCTTACTTTGCAACAATGTTGATATCACAAACTGAACCAGGAATTTTCACTACCTAAGATTGCATGGGCTCTTAATTCCGTTACAGTAGACCTTGCTACCTTACACTCCTATAAGGACTGATGCTCTACTTGGTAGCTACACCCCCTTTAACCAAAATTACCTACTTTAAACTTACACTCTATAATAAAGACACAGACACAGAGAGCTGGGTATAAAACCATATCATGGCCACGTTTATTTAACTCTTAAATAAACCGACCTTCAACTGAAGTCATAACTATAAACATTAATTTGTGGCGACATTCGAGGCCTAGCAAAATTATTAACTCCATATGACTAGAGGTTGAGGCTGGAATTATAAGAGTGAAAGGGGAAGCCCCAAAATGAGGCCCTTGCCATGGCTGCACTAAATATGCGGCTGATTTCATTTAAAGAAAAAAAAATTAAACTTGAAAGTGCCGCTTCATAGACTCTCAGCCAATTGCATCTATTTGTGTGTTTTTTTATTGCTGGCGAACGCACATGGCTTAAGGCGGCAACAGGGGTTAGGAGAAGAAGGAGGAGTCCAGTGAGTTGTGACAAACAGCCGGAGACTAATGTGGAGGAGGACTGTCACCTAACTCAGGTAGGGGCGGGCTGAGTCCTGACAGTAGGTAGGGATTATCTCATTAGTGTGCACTGTCACAGCAACACAACACTTCATGCCTCCTCTGTTAGTGACATTAACATTTTATTGCCTAATCATTAGGCAATAAAATATTAATGTTGCTAGCAGAGGAGGCATTAAGTGTTAGCTGCCGCACAGTGCACACTAATGAGAGCGGGCTGGTAGGAGTGAGGACTGGAGAGTTACTGTCTGTAAGTGTAGACAGTTAGTGTAATGATTCCCGGGGTCACTATAACCCATGATAGAACAGCGTCTAATGTAATCCCCTACCCACACTCCAACCTTTCCTGCAGCTGCTCATTATAATCCCTCCTGTGTACTCACTATAATACAGCACCAGCAAAGGTTCCTCAGATCTCCTATAGTTGCTCTAACTCATCTCCCCTTTTTTACCTATGAAATGTCTTGCGCCAAAAAGCCCAATCATGAATCCCTGTAACTGCAAACCTAATGTTCCCACTATTTATTACTGAAGTCTGAAGTAGTTTTATAATCCCCAGCACACCAGCTATAACTTGCATTATATTGCTACATAAAGCTGAACCCCTGCTATTACATTGATTGGTGTAGAAAATAAATAGTGTTAACACGTGTTTATAAATAAGGTTATGGGCTAAACTGTATTACTTAGTTTTTTAACAGATTTAGACAGCGGAAACAAAAGTGTGAAATCTACATTTAGCAACATAAATTATCAGTGTTAATCGGACATGCTAATCATTCCTCTGGAGCCAGCAGTCCCGCTTCCAGGCTTCCCAAGTTCCTTCTGTCTAACTCTAATAGCATAGCAGCTGTTTCCTTCCCTCCCCCTTCCTATATATATACATGCAAGTCCTGGGGTGTAAAAATATTATGGTTGAAAAAAAGCCTAAAACCTAGGGGGGTAGGGGGGTAGGGTTGTGGGGGGGGGCAGCAGAATTTTGAGTGCCTAGGGCAGCACAAAACCTAAATACGCCACTGATCTTCAGCCAGCAGTCCTTCCCTCCACTACACTAAGTATGGGTAACTAAGACCCTTTTGAGGTCCACCAGGAAGATTAACAGCCCCTCCTCGGACTGGTGTACTCCATCTGGGTGATAAAGCTGTTTCCTGCCTGCTGAAATCCCTTTGTGGTGGACCACAAAACCACCTGCTGCCATTATTTCCCCTACCCAGCTCTCTGTTGACTTTCTTCCTGACTCTATAGGCTGTCTTGTGCGTAGGGTAACCCCTGGAAAAGTGGCACAGATCCATCTCACATCAGACCTCACAATATTAATGAGGTCTAACACAGATGTTGAACCTACGTCATTGCCCTCCATATGGAGAAGGATAACATGGGGCTGGCCCCACCTGCGTCTGGCATCTTGAAGGAGGGAAGGCAAACCATTCCACTGTAAGCCTCTGTGACCCAACCAGCTCACTGAGGCCCTTGCCCCCGAAAACCCCAGCTGTTGCCCATCAGGAGATAGCCTGCAAAGCTGCCCAGTGCATGTAAGAGTGCCCTACTATCCATATCCAGGTAGGGCCCCTATTAATACCTACAACAGATTAAAATAGTTATGAACTAGAACCATTAAACTTGTCAAGGACAACTGGGGCAACATTAACAACTGAACCCACACACTTAAACCTCCAATGGGTGGCGGACATACAATCTGTAACGCTGGGACTTCCATCGGCCTAACTTTTGAATAGATTCTGTCCCCCATCCTAACGCTTCAGCGCTGGTGGCCGCTCATATGTGAAATGAATGTGGAGTGATTCTACAGTCCCCCATACCCGCTGATGCTACCGCTTTCCTCAAGACTGCAGCAAACTGACACTTAGACAGGTTTGCCCCGTCCGCATGCATTAAGAATTGTAATTGCGCAGGTGGTCGCAGCGCCACGTCTGCCCTGGACAGTTGTACTTGGCAAGTCCCCAAAGATGAGGGGCTAAGGGTCACCCAAGCCTCATTCCCATCCTGATCCATCTTAGAATGTGGGATGAACAAAAGCATGTTATCCCCCACTCACTTCACATGTGCAGTTTGGATCCCTGTTTTGCCCGCATGCTTAGAGGCCACGACCAGCTCTCCCAGCCGCAGAGCACCAAAAAATGCTAATGCAAAGGCGCAGCTAAAAATGGCCCTTTGTATGCATCTGTGCACACTGATTCCAGGGCTCCAAGCAGTTTGGATAGCCACTGCAATCTAACAGGTCCTCGTGCATCAGTAGTACTCTGTTCTAATCTGCCCCAGCCTTTGATAATCTGCCTAACCATGAAACCTTTAGTGACGTTGGGGTATTCCAAGAGGTTGCTAAAAAAGGATATTGTTGCTAGTTTACCTGACACGGCTCCCTTTTTGACCCTCTGCTTGCTCATACCAGCTAGCCATTCTAGAAACAATGCTTGAGGGCCTTCCACTTTGGCTGCTCCATGCGCCAAGCAGAAATCCTCCCACTTCCACCAGTGTTGGGAGTAGGCTTTGCAGGTGGTCGAGGCCAGCGATGCCCAGACTAGGAGCTCTATGGAATTCCATGCCCCGCCAACAACCAATAGAAGGTGGACAGGATAAGTCATTCGCCAATGCATTGGGAGCTAACTTATGAAGCTGTTCCCATTGAAATCTTGATAACGCGTCCGGTAAGGTGTTATTCACCCCTGGGACATGCCGCGCTAGGAATTGGATGTTATATTGCAAACATCTCAAGACTAGGTGACAGACGTATCTAACTAAAACTGGCAAAGAAGCTGACAGTCTGTTAATTGAAAAGGTGACGCTAGCGATTTCCAAAACACAATAAACTATTTCCACTGCTACAACTATAGGAAAGAGCTCTAACAGCATTAGATTCCTAGTCAGCCCCAACTGGATCTGATATAGGTGCCATAGACAAATGCCCTGGCTGCATCCGTGAAAAGGTGCAAAGCCTGACTAGATGCTTGCGAGGAACGCCATAGTAAAGTCCAGTTGAAGTTAATGAGAAATTGTTCCAAGACCCTCAGATCTGCGCGCATGTCGTCTGACACCCTAATCAACCGTGTTTGCTGCTGGGCGGTAAGCTTAGTTTCCATCCTCCTATTGAACACGCGCCCCATGGGTATAACCTTGCACACAAAATTGTGGAGACCCAATACCGATTGCAATTCTTTCACGGTCATGCATGATGCTGCAGCCGCTCTTTTAACAGCGGCAAGCATCATATCCACTTTCTTCTGGGAGGTGACAGAGCCTTGCAACAGTGTCTATCTCGATGCCCAAGAATGTTAACCACCTCCGCAAGGGGTACCCCGAATTCTGCCATCAACTCCCTCATTACAGCCATGAGTTTAGCACATTCCTGGGACTCAACAGGAAGTCCTCCAGGTAATGCGCCACAGCGACCCCTCCCGCTGCTGTGACTATTGCCCAATGCAGGAATGTGCTAAAAGCCTCAAGTGCATGAGATTGAGCACCCCATTGGGAGGCATTTGTCAACATAAATATACCCTTCAAATTTGCAATCCATCAGGCTGAACGATATGGGCTGTATGGGAAGTAACCTGAATGCTGACTTAATGTCAAGCTTAACGATCAGCGCCTGTGGCCCTGCTCCCCGAACCAGCTTCAATGCCTGGTCGAATGACTGATATTTGACCGAACTAACCTCCGGGTCGATCGCATCATTCACTGATCCGCCTTTCGGCTAAGATAGATGTTGGATCAGCCTGATCCTTCTTAGGTACCACCCCCAATGGGGAGATCACCAAAGAAGGAAGCGGCGACTCACTAAATGGGCCCGCGAACCGACCTAGGGAAATTTATTTAGCCAGCTTTGTTCTAACTTCCCACAGCATCTCGTATGCTGACTTTAAATTTCTATGTGAGGTAGACCCCTGCACTGCCCCCTGTGTGGGAATCCTGAACCCGATACCCTCTAGAAGCAGGTCAGCAGCCTCCCTATTCGAGTATGCCACTAGCCTGAGCCTAACTGCGTCCAGCTTCAGCTGCGTTGGAGCCCTTGTGGATATCTCCCCCTTTTTGTGGTCCCCGATTGGCGCCACCCTCTTTCCTCATTGGGCAGTCCATACCCGATTGCTGTCCACTGCAGTACATGCAGGCATGACGACAGGAAAAAGAAGACCCTTTATCACACTGCTTCACATTGTACCGCCAGCATTCCCTGCCCATGCGTTTAACCATGCCCTGTTGCTTGGTAAACCCTATGCGTGCGGGACGCCCACTGAGGTGCCCTTTTCCGGCCCAAGTTGAGACCACAGGTCCAGTTCCTTAACCCCGAAATTAAGGATGGGGTTGCCCACCATCTTACGCCTAAACTCACTGTTGTAGGCTCTCCACATCCCTTCTCCGAAACCTGTTATATATATATATACTCAATGATATCAGTATATTTAATGATATCTACCGCCGACTCAGGTCTCTGCGCTACATAACAGGAGGAGAAAACTCTGAAACAACGCCTCCATTCCTCGAATGTGTCTGGGCGTTGGATCTTTTTGGGCCCTGTCCCGTCCTCGTTATGCTCTTTTTCTCTATGAGCCTCCAGGGACAGCTTAAACATATTGACATATCTATGGTCCCTAATTTTTTGGACCGTTTTCGCTTTCAAGTGTGCATGAAGGGAATGAACCTTGCAGGGGTAGGAATCCCCCTGTACCACTACCCTCCCAGTGCTAATTGTACTATCCTGCGTGAGATGGCTAACAGCGGTCACAGCCTCCCTATCCACGCCAACTGGTACCTTGCTTTGCGCCACTACCGTGAGTGAACCCCCAGCTGGCACTAAACCCCTACTTTGGTTACGGTCCACCACTAGCAATTTCAGCATTCTGAACATGCGTCTCTGACCTTTGCTCTTTTTGCCCCATCAGAGTCTGAATCTGTGCTAGAATCCCCACTAAATGTGTGCGTGAGGTGCAATAAGGATGTCTCACCAGCCATAGAGGTGGAAGGGCCTGCACTTGCCGCAGCTGATCTCGACGTCCCTGCTCCTGGCCCGTCCATTGTAGCTGATCCGGCTTTTCCTGATGACTCAGTCTCCCCTAAGGGGTTCATCATTTCCTGTGAAGGAGAGATAAAAGAGAGGGGAATATCCAGGCCAGCCACAAATGAAGCCCTGCCACATCCACAGGAGGGGGTAGACATTCTAGGCTCATTGTACACTGTCATCCCACTCATATCCACAGAATCCCCTTCAAATTTAACCTCACTCATCGCCACATCCGTGCCTTGCTGGTTCTGCGGCCTAGTGACTTTTGCTAAAACCTTGCACGGCATCAATATTGCCCTTTTTGAGCTCCATATCCCGCACCATGCTCATATGCTGTCCCACTACCACCTGCACCCACACTGAATTGATTCGCTCTCGCTATTCCCCTGTAAGGTCCAGGCATGCATACACCCCTGGCCCTGATGGGCCTTGTACCCCTTTCAAGACCTGTGCTACTGCCACGCCCCCTTTTTAGCAACGTAACTATGGCACCTCTTGTGGCATTTGTATTGCACAGTGGATACCCCCCACTCACCTGTAGACAAGTCACCGATTGTGCCTCCTCCGCACCGCCATTGCTCGCACCACCGGACCCGACTCTCCCGACCTTTGTGCGTCACTTCCGGAAGCGACTTCATATGCATCAGGCCCCTACAGCGTGTGACTAGATGTGGGAGCGTCCGACGCTAGGCTGCAAATGAGGCATTTGGTAAGAGTTTGAACCTGCACTAATTGGCCTGATGCTGGAGGAGGTACAGGGACCCCAGATGCTACTGGACCTAGACCAGGGGCCGAGCCAGTAGGCCCACTAATGAGTGTAGGCCTGACAGACACAGGCATCATCGCTGCTGACAGGGCCATGAATAGGACCACGACTGCGGCCGCAGCCTCCTGGGAAAGTTCGGAGGATGTGAGGGCCCCAACATCCGCCTCCATTGCCCTCTCTAAGTTCGGGGATGCTGGCTCCTCCCCCCTACGTAACCCAGCTCCTATTACCATAACAGTACTAGGCCCCGGGACACATTTGCAGGGGGAGGTGGGTCAGCCAATGGATTGGGCCTTTAGGGAGAGCTGAGGATACAGGCCTGTCCTTGGTGGGTGTTGGAGGCACGAAATCCACATTCTCTTCATCCTGTCACCCCTTAGGTGCAGTCCTGCATGAAGATGCCGCAGCCTCAAATCACTCATATGGTGTAATGTGTTATTAATAGAGCAACTGACAAACTGCTTGTAGATGCCGCTATAAAAATAACTAAATATCCAGGATATGATATAGATAGAAAGAATTAAAATCTATACCCTTGCTTGTTTGAGCAGATAGCCACTCCAGAAGTCATGATGAATGTATCCACTACAACTATGTTAAGATGCACTTAAAGGGGCAGTAAAGTAAAAAATAATCTTTAATGATTCAGACAGAGCAGCTATTTTAGGCAACTAATTTACTCCTATAATCAAATTTTCTTTCCTCTGTTGGTATCTTTATTTGAAAAGCAAGATTGTAAAGCTTAAGTGCTGGCCCAATTTAGGTTCAGAACCTGGGTTGATCTTGCTTATTAGGGGCGCGATCCGATATACAGCGTATTTTCGGCACAAGCGAGGGAACCCGCGCCGCCCTTAATTTCACCGCCAGTTCTAAAAGATGCACCACGTAATTACGCCATTCAAAATTCATACATAAACCCGTGCGCAGCTGCCATTTTCTTTAGTGTGTTTGGTTGGTTCTTGGAGCTACAGCACACTACAGGGAGTATAGTGAATATTAGTAAGAGCAGTGAGAGAGGCGCCATTCATCAAAGTTAGTTAGGTCGGATTTTTGGATTTGTGTTTGGTTAAGCCTGTACATTTACTTACACTTTTTTTTACATATTGCACACATTTAGCATACATACATATACAAAATATACAACACTTTTTTTTTCTAACACCTCAGACATTTTATTTATCTTTTACAGTGATAGGCTGAGTGTTTGGTTGTGATTGTGTGTGATTGAAGTGGGAGTGAGTGTGGTGTGAGTGTGTGAGTGTTTGTAGTTTGAGGATGAGAGGGAGAGCTAGGGGGGAGGGGAGGGGAGTTGCAGGGAGAGGATTATGGACAGGAGGAGCAGCAGGGTCCCCGTCAGGGAGTAAGTGGAGTGGGGAGAGGGAGAGCCATAAGGGATGATGGGAGTGGGGCTGCCCCGAGACCAGGCACACTTAAAAGAGGGATAGAGGGTGCACATGGGGACAGAAGGGGAGAGGATAGGGAGGAACCCACACCAGGGACATCCCACGGAGGAAGCCAGGCAGCCACGGACAATGAGCGCATGAGGTTCCCGAACTTCTCTTTCGCTGAAAATCTAGCACTAGTCCACGCGGTCATGGAGAACCACACTGCCCTCTTTGGCCAAGAGAAGGGCAAAGGAGTTGCCCGAAGGCGTAGGGATGCATGGCTGTTGGTCGAGGAGGCAGTCAACAGCGTGGCCCAGCAGAGGAGGAATGTCGATGGGCTAAAGAAAAGATGGAACGACTGCAAGAGGCGGGTGAAGGAGAAAATGGGCCAAGAAGCCATGTACAAGAGGGGAACAGGCGGTGGTCCTCCCCAGGAGGCTGAATACAATGAATGGCAGGAGATAATACGCAGGTCCCTGAGTATCACAGTAGTCCGTGGACTTCCAGGGTCTCGTGACTCAGGGGCTGCAACATCAGCACAGCATGCTGGTGAGTAACATCCCACACACCAGTATTATATGTATTTGAGATATAACATCCTATAATGTCACACAGTCATGTACACAATGAGGTGCATGGTATTTGGCCTACTAACAAAAACATCTACAATGAGATTTCACATTAAAGGGACATTAAACCAAATCTTTTTATTTCATTATTCAGATAGAGAATACAGTTTTATACAGCATCCCAATTTACTTCTATTATCTAATTTGCTTCATTATTCTGATATTCTTTGTTTATTAAATATCAATGCACATGGGTGAGCCAATCACATGAGGCATTGATGTGCAGCCACCAATCAGCAGCTTCTGAGCATATATAGATATGCTTTTCAGCAAAGAATATCAAGAGATTGAAGCAAATTAGGTAATGGAAGTAAATTTGAAAGTTGTTTAAAATTACATGCTCTAGCTGAATCATGAAAGAATAAAAATGGGTTTAATGTCCATTTAATGCTACTTAACACATTGAAATTCATGATATGAGATGGAATAGTTCAATACTAACATGTTTCGGAGTAACACAGGCCACAAGCCACATGTAGGGTTTTCAGTAAAAGGACACTATAGCCATCACAATACTTTTAGCTCAAGAAAGCACGTTATGTGCCTACATCAGGCTAAAGGAAATTGTGTGACCATAGTGTCACTTAAAGAACACATTTTCTCCATCACTGACATGTACACAGAACTATTGTATGAAACACATACATGTATACTTTGCATATTAAAATCCCTCATATCACAAATCACAATGTGCACATGCATGTTATAGTTTGACATGAGAATGAGTATAGGCCCTAGCATGTATCAATGTACATTGTATGCCAACATGGATATATATATGATTGTACTAATACCTCTCATCATTTGACTCCTCCACAGAACCTCCTGTCACCAGGGTGCAAACGGGCATGCATCCACCGCAACCACCAGGCCAGAGAATGCCTCCACCGCAACAACCAGTCCAGAGAATGCATCCACCGCAACCACCAGGCCAGATAATGCCTCCACCGCAACCACCAGTCCAAAGAATCCATCAATAAGGACAGTATGCTCCCAGGCATGAGCTGGGTTGGATTGCCTCTGTAGAGGAGCCAGACGTCATGCCACCAACATTGGCAGACGAGCCCTGGCAGGATCCCTGGCCAGAGGATTGTTCTTTTGACTTTGAGGGGGAGCCAAGTCAGCCCCAAAGGGTACATGTCTTTACCGCCCCCCCCCCCCCCCAATATCAGGCCAGTCAGGGCTTTTACATACAGGACATGCAAACTGGACAGGCTGAGTGGTTGCACACCAGTCGGCAATGGGACTACCAGTCCACCCGGAGAGCTCCACCATCCGCTTCCCTTGGAAGAGCTCCAGCATCTGAAGAGGAGCATATAGCTGTATTTTTCCCTGATGCTGCACCAGCTGTAGTAGTTCCTCAGGCAGCACCAGCTGTAGTAGTTCCAGATGCAGCAACCAGCTGTAGTAGTTCCTCAGGCAGCACCAGCTGTAGTAGTTCCAGATGCAGCACCAGCTGTAGTAGCTCCTCAGGCAGCACCAGCTGTAGTAGTTCCTCAGGCAGCACCAGCTGTAGTAGTTCCAGATGCAGCACCAGCTGTAGTAGTTCCTCAGGCAGCACCAGCTGTAGTAGTTCCAGATGCAGCACCAGCTGTAGTAGTTCCTCAGGCAGCACCAGCTGTAGTAGTTCCAGATGCAGCACCAGCTGTAGTAGTTCCTCAGGCAGCACCAGCTGTAGTAGTTCCTCAGGCATAGGCTGACCATACGTCCCGTTTTGAAAGGGACAGTACTGTTATTTTATGTTTTTTCCCCGTCCCGTCATTTCATTAATAATATTCATTTTGTCCCGTTTTGAGGGTTATCAGACCGTGCTGTCAGCGCAAGTGTAATTTTTTAGCACACACACCACTTACTAAACATTTTTAAACTCCCTGCCGGCGGGGAGGGCAGTTTTTTTTTAACTGCAGGGTTAGGGTTGGGTGGCTGTGCCCACATGATCCACAGCACCACGTCTCCGTGCTCAAAATTAGGGGCGTGATCATTGAAAGCAAGTGACAGCAGGTCAGTACTCAGTCGTGAGCTGTCAGACTGAGCTGAGGAGAGAGACTGGTCATGAGAGGGAAGTTAGAACTACTAGCTAGTGCCTAGTAAGGACAGGAGTCGGACTAGATCTGTCATCATCTGATGTGATGATCATTTGCCTCTGCCATCATCCGAATTAGCGGCTGACCATCACAAGAGAGATAATTCTTGCCATCTTCTTGTGTCACAGTGCGAACATACAAACATAGTGATCAAGTAGATCAATTGTCTAAGTTCTGCAAGAATGTGCACTTCCAAGGTAAGACCAGTGTCTGTGCCTGTCAATCCATTTAATTGTCATTAATTATGCTTATTATTATGCTGCTGCAGTGCTGGTTGTACAGACGTTATAAATAACGGTTATTATCAAGTAACTATTTCCACATTTTTTCTCAGTTCTTCCACCATGTAACAATGATTTTGGGCAACTCAGCTAAAAAAAAAATCTACAACTACTAATCCAGATCTTTAAACCAAATGCCTGTTCAGAGGCTACACTTTTACCATTTAAAATCAGTTAATGCAGGGAAATTTGCCTTGACAACATAGAGGATAATTTCAATTCTGGAAACATTGAGTTAAGGGCATGTGATTAAAAAATATACACGTGTCACATTCCCAATTTAGATCATGGGAACATTGTGAAAACACTGTGGATTGGTATTTAGATGTTATAGCTCTATGTCTACCTAAAAAAAATTGTATGAGTTCTTCTGTAACTGAAGGATAATTGTTGGCTCAATAGTTTATATTCATGTCATAAAAGTTAACTTTTGTTAAAATCTTAATTTTTTTCCTATGAATAAAGAATATTAACCCTGTCCCGTTTTTGACATCTCAATGTCCCGTTTTTGTCTCAAGGAAATATGGTCAGCCTACTCAGGCAGCACCAGCTGTAGTAGTTCCAGATGCAGCACCAGCTGTAGTAGTTCCAAATGCAGCACCAGCTGTAGTAGTTCCAGGTGCAGCACCAGCTGTAGTAGTTCCAGGTGCAGCACCAGCTGTAGTAGTTCCAGGTGCAGCACCAGCTGTAGTAGTTCCAGGTGCAGCACCAGCTGTAGTAGTTCCAGGTGCAGCACCAGCTGTAGTAGTTCCAGATGCAGCACCAGCTGTAGTAGTTCCTCATGCAGCACCAGCTGTAGTAGTTCCAGATGCAGCACCAGCTGTAGTAGTTCCAGATGCAGCACCAGCTGTAGTAGTTCCAGATGCAGCACCAGCTGTAGTGGTTCCTCAGGCAGCACCAGCTGTAGTAGTTCCAGATGCAGCACCAGCTGTAGTAGTTCCAAGTGCAGCACCAGCTGTAGTAGTTCCAGGTGCAGCACCAGCTGTAGTAGTTCCAGGTGCAGCACCAGCTGTAGTAGTTCCAGGTGCAGCACCAGCTGTAGTAGTTCCAGGTGCAGCACCAGCTGTAGTAGTTCCAAATGCAGCACCAGCTGTAGTAGTTCCAGATGCAGCACCAGCTGTAGTAGTTCCAGATGCAGCACCAGCTGTAGTAGTTCCAGATGCAGCACCAGCTGTAGTTGTTCCAGATGCAGCAGAAGCTGAGGATGTTCCAGATGCAACAGCAGCTAGAGGTGAACCTGCACCTATAATCCCTGCTGGTCAACAGCCTGTAGATCCTCTGTATTCTCCCATGGGCGACAAATACATTTCCCTCCAGAGGAGGCTCGTAGCAAGCAGCGAGAAAATACAGAGAGACCAACGCAGGTTTTACAGGAGCCAACAGACCTTACTCCAGCGTTCCATTGAGCTGCAACGGGACATGGCAGCATCTTTAAATGGTATAGTCCAAAACCAGTCTCAGATGATGAGAGTTATTTCGGACATGCAGATGCAGACTGACAACAGATGGCGGGAACAAAACCAACTGTTGGGTGTGTTGGTGGAGCATTTCACACACCAGCAGGACATTGCCTCCAGCCTCTCATCTGTGGCCAGCACTCCTGCAGAATCCTCTGAATCCACACAAGCCAGGAGAACCAGGAGAGCCACTCCAGGCACCTCAGCCCCCTCATCTAAGAAGCCTAAAAAAAAAATATTGTTATATTTCAGCATAAATCTTGTCCTCTGTTATTTACCATATAATTGTCATCCACATCCATGTGAGGGGTGTTTTAGTACACTAATATTGTTATATTTCAGCATAAATCGTGTCCTCTGTTATTTACCATATAATTGTCATCCACATCCATGTGAGGGGTGTTTTAGTACAGTAATATTGTTATATTTCAGCATAAATCGTGTCCTCTGTTATTTACCATATAATTGTCATCCACATCCATGTGAGGTGTGTTTTAGTACACTAATATTGTTATATTTCAGCATAAATCGTGTCCTCTGTTATTTACCATATAATTGTCATCCACATCCATGTGAGGGGTGTTTTAGTACACTAATATTGTTATATTTCAGCATAAATCGTGTCCTCTGTTATTTACCATATAATTGTCATCCACATCCATGTGAGGGGTGTTTTAGTACAGTAATATTGTTATATTTCAGCATAAATCTTGTCCTCTGTTATTTACCATATAATTGTCATCCACATCCATGTGAGGGGTGTTTTAGTACACTAATATTGTTATATTTCAGCATAAATCGTGTCCTCTGTTATTTACCATATAATTGTCATCCACATCCATGTGAGGGGTGTTTTAGTACACTAATATTGTTATATTTCAGCATAAATCTTGTCCTCTGTTATTTACCATATAATTGTCATCCACATCCATGTGAGGGGTGTTTTAGTACACTAATATTGTTATATTTCAGCATAAATCTTGTCCTCTGTTATTTACCATATAATTGTCATCCACATCCATGTGAGGTGTGTTTTAGTACACTAATATTGTTATATTTCAGCATAAATCGTGTCCTCTGTTATTTACCATATAATTGTCATCCACATCCATATGAGGGGTGTTTTAGTACACTAATATTGTTGAAACATATAATAAGGCCTGTGTGGAAATGGCCCAAAAAAGGTAATATTATCCTGTTACTGACATATTCTTGTTCTATAAAGTTTATACCCCATCACATAGTTATTCTATGTGATGCAAACTCACTACACAAATATTTGGGGGATGCCAGTAAAACGCCTACTGTCGGTAGACTTTATTTGTTGGCTGGAGTGCTTATGCATAAGACAATGGTTTTGAACACTATTAGTTAAAAAATGAATTGTAACTCGCTGCAGGATGCATTTTGATAGCACTTCCTTCTCCCCGGGGAGAAGGAAATGCTATAAAAATGCATCCTGCAGCGAGTTAAAATTCCTTTTTTTAACTAATAGTGTTCCACATCACATAGTTGTGTATGAAGGGTACATATAGTGATATTCAATTATAAGATGTAAATCAAGGTTTCTCACACCCAATAGATGTGCAGGGATAGGCACGAGCCAAGGCTGTGGCGGACATTTTCTAAGGTAAAGACCTTTAGTGAAGGACACCTTGTATATCCCTGCACATGGGTATATATATCTAAATAATAATGTTTTTACAGAAGGTGTGAACAGAAGGTATAAACATACATTTTCATTCTTCTAAATGATAGTCAATAAATCATAGTCACCAAAACATGAATTAAACTAGTGATATATTTTCAGTAATTAGGGTGGTTAAGGGAATGGGGGTGAGATGTAGTAGTTTCACTTAAATGCAATGGAAATCCGCAGTATGTAATTCGATGACCAGCTGCAGCAGGGGCAGCACCATGACCAGGGACCCCAGCAGCAACTATAGAATCAGCATGTGTAGAGGGAACAACAGGGGATTGTAGGGCTTCCATCACCCCTTGTGCCCAATGATGCACCCCTTGTGCCCAATGATGCACCCCTTGTGCCCAATGATGCACCCTTGTGCCCCATGATGACCCCTTGTGCCCCATGATGACCCCTTGTGCCCCATGATGCACCCCTTGTGCCCAATGATGACCCCTTGTGCCCCATGATGACCCCTTGTGCCCCATGATGCACCCCTTGTGCCCAATGATGCACCCCTTGTGCCCAATGATGCACCCTTGTGCTCCATGATGCACCCTTGTGCCCCATGATGACCCCTTGTGCCCCATGATGCACCACTTGTGCCCAATGATGCACCCTTGTGCCCCATGATGCACCCCTTGTGTCCAATGATGCACCCCTTGTGCCCAATGATGCACCCTTGTGCCCCATGATGCACCCCTTGTGCCCAATGATGCACCCTTGTGCCCCATGATGCACCCCTTGTGCCCCATGATGCACCCCTTGTATCCAATGATGCACCCCTTGTGCCCCATGATGCACCCCTTGTACCCAATGATGCACCCCTTGTGCCCCATGATGCACCCCTTGTGCCCAATGATGCACCCTTGTGCCCCATGATTCACCCCTTGTGCCCCTTGATGCACCCATTGTGCCCCATGATGCACCCCTTGTGCCCCATGATGCACCCCTTGTGCCCCATGATTCACCCCTTGTGCCCCTTGATGCACCCCTTGTGCCCCATGATGCACCCCTTGTGCCCCATGATGCACCCCTTGTGCCCCATGATGCACCCCTTGTGCCCAATGATGCACCACTTGTGCCCCATGATGCACGCCTTATGCCCCATGATGCACCCCTTGTGCCCAGTGATGCACCCCTTGTGCCCCATGATGCACCCCTTGTGCCCCATGATGCACCCATTGTGCTTAATGATGCACCCTTGTGCCCCATGATGCACCCCTTGTGCCCCATGATGCACCCCTTGTGCCCCATGATGCACCCATTGTGCCTAATGATGCACCCTTGTGCCCCATGATGCACCCCTTGTGCCCCATGATGACCCCTTGTGCCCCATGATGCACCCCTTGTGCCCCATGATGACCCCTTTGTGATTGGTTTGACAAACTTGCAGGGGCAGGAATAATAAATGCTTTGAAGAGGTTAACTATTTGTGATCAAGCTGCTGATATGTATGTTGTTAAGCATGCATTTGTTAGCCCTTCAGAGAGTTAAGTTGGTTTCTAAGTCAGTGCAAGGGCTCCTGCGCCTGCAATTTGTGGCGAGATGAGAATGGAGTAGATTTTCTGAAATCTGCGCGCGTAAGGTCTTACGCTGTATATTGGATACCAAACTGCGCGTGTTTTGTATGTCAGTCTATGGGCCAAAAAACTACGGGCGAAGGCAGAAATATACGCGCGTAACTTCTAAGTTACGCCGTATATAGGATACCAAACCGCGCAAAATTTGGCGTCGCCGGCTTTTGCGGGCGACGATTTTTATCGGATCGAGGCCTAGGTGGCTAAATGTAGCCACCAATCACGAGCGCTAGCCAGGGTGCTGAACCAAAAATGCGCCGTCTCCTTAGCTTACATTACTACTTTTTCAAATAAATATACCAAGAGAACAAATAAATAATAATAATAGGAGTAAATTAGAAAGTTGATGAAAATTGCTGCTTTGTCTGAATCATGAAAGAAAAAAAAATGGGTTTACCATCCCTTTAAGTAAATGTGAAACTCAGACTTTGCACCATGAAAAACATTACTTGTCCTCAATCTACCTAGGTATGTTTTCCACTGATGCTTAATGACAATTGATTTCCTCACTTTCTGCGATGAGATTTTTTTGTGAAAAATATTCTGCAGGTCCTTTTGAAATAAAATTCCATTTTAAATTAGGCAGTTACACCAAAACAGCAGCTCAATTGCAATGTGTTCATTAACTGGAGAGTAAAGCAAAGTTTTTAAAATGTCTCAAATACATTTGTTTCTCTTAATCAAACATCACAAGATAGAAAGATGCATTGCTCACAGCATCTTACATAAAGAAATCACAGCTTTAAAAAAGGTTAGGGGGTGGGGTTGAAAAAATTCCTGAGAGTCAGTCAACAATAAATTCTCTGCTGCTTTGCAGCTCTGCTCCATATTTGACTGTTCTCTTCAAACAGCACTTTGCTCTGGATGCATTGTATTAGCGAAGACTTACACAGTGCAGCCAGAGCAAAGCTCTGTTTGAAGAGAACAGTCTTATGTGGATCATTGCTGCAAAGTCAATGCTAACAGTCCCTGCATGTGTCCCATTCTTTCTGCAGACATGCTGCATTTTCTGCGATGACATCTCAGATGACAGCATGTTCTGCCCTGGGGTTGATTACTAACCATATGTAAATTAAAAATAAAACATTTATTACATATGATATTTAATATTCACCTTCATGGACATCTTCAGCTGGCACTGATGTGTCCATTGTCCTTTGCATCCCAGGACAGCTTCACCAGAGATGACATTAGACAGCATCTTCTCCCATGACTTCAGATGAATCCACTTACTAGAACCACCACCTGTCCCACGTGCATATTTAGCTTGCTGTGCCATCTTTACCGTGGTTTCCCTCCTGCAGTCATGGTAGCGATGCTTTATGGTAGCATTAGAACGATTGCGGCCTAAGCAGCTGACTGCCACTCGTATCTCCTCCCACAACTTATTCCGGAGACTCGCCCAGCTGAGGTGCCCTCTCCTCTCTTGCAGAACACTTTATAGAGAAACATAAAGGCCATGATGGCTGGTTATAGACAAGGTTAGGACTCCAGAAAGATGTGGAAACCTTGATAGCCTCTTATACAGAAGGAAAGCTTTCTGGATTTTTGTCTTACACACCAGAGAGCCTCATGGGTTTAACACAGAGGCAGACATTATCAATGTCTGGAAATAAACATCCCGGCTTATACGATTAACCTCTTATTTCCCTTATATTAGTATTTAGACTCACTAACTGAAACCCAATGTCATTTTAACAGTATTATAAACAAATATGGATCAACTGTTGCATGTCAATAAAATCATACTATCTCCTAGAAAAACTGTTTGTGAGTTGTGGGTGTTCTTCTAATTCTGATGTATAATATAGCCAAAATCAGGTTTATTGCCTTAGTGCATTTATATAATATTACAGAATATTTTGAATTATGGGCGTGCAAATGTATATTTATTTCACTATATAGGTTTAACTACATAGGGCTCAAGAATGTGTTACTCACATAATGACAGTGTTTGTTTTATGAATATGTGAACTAAGTAGAAAATGTTCAAGTGTTATCTTCATACTTAGTGCAGTATTAGGGATGTTAAGGGGTTAAGGGGGGTTTCACAATGGTGACTGTACGTATCCAAGCAGCACTAACAGATGCTTATAAAAGGCTACAAGTGTGAGAGAACTTTAAGGTATCTGATGACGGCAACACGTCATACCCTCTATCTTGTACATGCAAGTATATTTTTACTTTTGTATTTTTATCCTGCTGCTTAAATACATGATAAAATCGTGTGCTTTACCTATGCTCCCCTTTTTTTTTTCGTTGTGCCCTCTCCAAGTAGGCCTCAACAAGAGCCTCCTTCTCCTCCTCAGAGTACCTCTCCTCTCTTAGCCTGCCCTTCACACCTAAAGGGCCAGCAGACACAGACTCTCCCTCCTCTGTCCCTGCAGGCTGTGATAGGCTACCACCAGCCCCACCCACCTCTTGCCACAGTCTGCCCCACTCTCCCTCTTCTTTGTGTTCCTAGTTGAGGCTGACTCCTCCTATCTCCTCCCACCTCCACTCTTCCACCCACTCTCCTTCCCTCCTCTGCTAGGGTTTGAGGAAGGACAAATCCTCCACCCAAATCTCTGCCCCTAGACCTGCCCATACTACTCCCAATCTTCCCTCCCCCTCCCTCTACCCCCCTCCACTGCCCTCCCCCCTAGCCACCCTCCTCCAAACTTCACTAGGCCTATGGATCCCTTTTGCCTTCTTCCCTAACTTTAACCTAACACTAAAGTCCCTAGCTTATCTAACTACACTAATTCACCTAACTAAATCCTAAATTAAATATTCCCAAAATGAACTACCTAACCTATCAAGACCCTAGCTATCTCTAATCTATATCCCTGCAAATACAAATAAAAAGGTGGTGGGGGGGTGAAATTAAACAAAGGGATGTAAAAGAAAAAAAAAAAAGAAAGAAAAAATAGAAAATATTTGAGATTAGAATGGCGCCGACTGGAGCCCGCCCATGCGTTGCTCTGTTATCCGTTGTCCACTTTCAGGCATTATGGCAGCCGCCCGCCCAGGCTGATCCTGCTGCCGTGGTTGATCCTGAAAAACAGCAGAACATGAACACATATCCAGGGGAGGAAAACCTCTACTTCCCTGTCCCCCCTGTGCAGGCTGGAACCCCTAGCCATAAAACCACCCCTCCCTCTCTTAGGGGCCCTGCCTCCAGAACCACCAGACCAAGCAACCTCAGTCACTGGCCGTCTCTGCAACCTGCCCCTTGATGCACCAACATTGTCCCTAGGCCTACCAGGCCGTTTGAGTCCACCTCTATCTCCTCTAGCGGCAGCCGTATATATAATGGCCCCACTTTGATCAAGGGCCAACTTTCCCACCTTGGCCGTACACACCTGCCTCACCTGGCTTCTGCCAACAGGCTGAACCTCCTGCTGCATGCTGTCATCAGGCTCCAGACAAATAGACTCCGTCCAGGAGACGTGCAGGCCAGAGAAATCCTCCTCAAGGCTGTCAACCCCATCTGCTACCATGGATGGAGCAGGGTGAGCCACTGGCCATTGCCCCGCAGAGCCAATACCTGGAAAAGAAAAACTGACGTGTGAGGTACCCACTCCAAAATCCTCCACTACCCTTGAACACCCAAACCCTCCAGGAGGGGACAGGAGGCCCACCGGCCTATCCCCAGAAAAAGACATGTTAATAAATCCCTTAAAGCGTACCCCAGAACGGCACTGAGCCCCAGGGGAGGGGGGACATATTCTTCCTCAGATGAATTTAAATATAAGTCCACAACACCTGCATCTAACTCAAATTCCTCCTCATCACCAGACCCATATTCTTCATCAACCAATCTCCTATCAGACACAACCCCACTATCCCTAAAGAGGCATCCCTCCAAGAGCCCTTCTGCTACTACCCTCCAACGCATGGGTTGCAATACCACCACTCCCTCACTAACCTCAAAGGCTTGGCCGGGACCCCAAACAACCTCCCCCTCACTCCCGCTATCCTCAACCACCCCCCAAAAATCAACAGTAGGCAAAGCTGGAACGTAACTCCACTGCTGCCCAGAAGGCCCTACCCCCACAGGATCAGGCCCACACGGGCCATGCGCCACCTTAGGACCACCCCGTTTACCCTTGGTGGACCACCTGGAATAGGCTCTCAGCTCTGGATCACCGTTGCTCATCATCTCTGCTGACGTCACCACCAGAGGCACCACTTGATCAGCCGCCTCAGAGGACTCCGGACGAACCGAACTCCTACCAGAACCGGAGCTGCTCTTCTTTCCGCCTCCCTGTTGCCTACCGCCATCAGGATTAAGCCGGACCAGAGGCCTGGAATGCCTGAACGACTTCTGCCAGGTCACCATTTGCTCCTGGACTGGATCCGAGGGGACTTCAAGCAAGGCCCAGACCTGCGATTCCAACCAGTTAGGTCCCCTGGACTCTGCCGCCTCCTTCAGCTGCGCCAGTAAATCCTCAACAGAAGCCATAGACTGGGCGGGAAAGACACGCAGTCACAGATGCTTCCAATAATTTTTCAATAACAAACTGCTGTCCTTCCCACCCAGATCAGCTTTATATACTGGCCTCTAAGCTCCACCCACATCCCCTTCTCACCCAATCACAAGGGCCTCTTCCTCCATGGTCAAAGCTCCCTACAGCAAGGCTCTGCCCGCTTCCAGGAGCAACTGTATTGTTAGCAGAAGGCAGTGTAACAGCTGAGTGGAAGTCTGTGTCTTTGCTTGCAAGTCTGGGGAAGAATATATTTTAAATCAGGCTGAGGGAGAGAGATATATTAGGGTCAGATGGACCTGCAAAAAAGTTAAGGAATGGGGAGGGTGCATTTATGGACACTTGAGCTAAGGGTCATTCAAGCAAAAACAAAAGTTCAAAAATTACAGAGATAAGACAGAGGTATCCATGTGGGGAAATAAAACCATTAGCAAATAATAAGAAAGATATATGGGCCTGATCTGATTAAACTAACTTTAACATGATGGGCAGACATAAAGGTGATAAAATATGCAATGTATGACTAGCACAGGCTGTAGTTACAAAGTCATGGTAATATGTGACATTCTTTGTCTAATTACTTTATTCCTCATTGAGTCAATAGAAGAGAAGTAGGAGTTTAACTCTGTAATGTGCTAAATATAAAGACACTGTGTATGATTAATATAAAGCAGCAAAGTGCCGGTAACAACTAAACCAATATACATAATAGGGATTGTTTACACTAACCCTAATATTACACAGGTAACTTGTTATTGACAAATTCACATGAACCTTCACCTTGTGGGTAAGGTATCCAGTAGAGCAGGAGGCGCAGGATCAGAAAGCAGATCAGATAGCACAAGACTTCAGGGCATTATGGTTCCTGTTCAGCAGCTTTATACACATGTGACCTACAGGCTAATGTATGTGACGTACGGGCTAGTGTATGTGACCTAGGGGCTAGTGTATGTGACATTCTTTGTCTAATTACTTTATTCTTCATCGAGTCACTAGAAGAGAAGTAGGGGTTTAACTCTGTAATGTGCTAAATATAAAGACACTGTGTATGATTAATATAAAGCAGCAAAGTGCCGGTAACAACTAAACAAATATACATAATAGGGATTGTTTACACTAACCCTAATATTACACAGGTAACTTGTTATTGTACAAATTCACATGAACCTTCACCTTGTGGGTAAGGTATCCAGTAGAGCAGGAGGCGCAGGATCAGACAGCTGATTAGATAGCACAAGACTTCAGGGCATTATGGTTCCTGTTCAGCAGCTGTATACACATGTGACCTACAGGCTAATGTATGTGACCTACGGGCTAATATATGTGACATTCTTTGTCTAATTACTTTATTCCTCATCGAGTCACTAGAAGAGAAGTAGGGTTTAACTCTGTAATGTGCTAAATATAAAGACACTGTGTATGATTAATATAAAGCAGCGAAGTGCCGGTAACAACTAAACAAATATACATAATAGGGCTCCATTTAAAGTGATGATAAATCCTTGCATTTGTGAAACTCTAGGATTTACCACTGGAACAAATAAAGGGGTCTTTCAGTCATGAAGTATAAAATACTTTCGCCTAGATTACGAGTTTTGGGCTAACAGGGGTGCGGTGCTAATGAGCAGTTTATGCTCACCGCTCACTTACAGACAGCGCTGGTATTATAGGTTTTTACAAACCCGGCGTTAAAAAAGTGAGCGTAGAGCAAAATTTAGCTCCACATCTCACCTCAATACCAGCGCTGCTTACGTTAGCGGTGAGCTGGCTAAACGTGCTCGTGCACGATTTCCTTATAGGAGTCAATGGTGGAGAGCAGGCTGAAAAAAACCTAACACAAAAAAGCAGCGTAAAGCTCCTAATGCAGCCCCATTGATTCCTATGGGGAAAATACATTTATGTCTACACCTAACACCCTAACATGAACCCCGAGTCTAAACACCCCTAATATTACACTTATTAACCCTTAATCTGCCGCCCCCGACATCGCCGACACCTGCATTATATTATTAACCCCTAATCTGGCGCTCCGGACACCGCCGCCACCTACATTATACTTATGAACCCCTAATCTGCTGCCCCCAACATCGCCAACACCTACATTATATTTATTAACCCCTAATCTGCTGCCCCCAATGTCACTGCAACCTAACTACATTTATTAACCCCTAATCTGACGCCCCCAACGTCGCCACCACTATAATAAACATATTAACCTCTAAACCTAAGTCTTACCCTAACCCCCCTAACTTAAATATAATTTAAATAAATCTAAATAAAATTACTACAATTAACTAAATAATTCCTATTTAAAACTATATACTTACCTATAAAATAAACCCTAAGCTAGCTACATTATAACTAATAGTTACATTGTAGCTAGCTTAGGCTTTATTTTTATTTTACAGGCAACTTTGTATTTATTTTAACTAGGTACAATAGTTATTAAATAGTTATTAACTATTTAATAACTACCTAGTTAAAATAAAGACAAATTTACCTGTAAAATAAAACCTAACCTAAGTTACAATTACACCTAACACTACACTACAATTAAATTAATTACCTAAATTAAATACAATTAATTACAGTTAAATAAAATTATCTAAAGTACAAACCCCCCCACTAAATTACAGAAAATAATAAACAAATTACAAGATTTTTAAACTAATAACACCTAATCTAATCCCCCCTTTCAAAATAAAAAAGCCCCCCCCCAAAATAAATAAAAGCCCTACCCTACACTAAGAAGATCACCTTACCAGGAGACGTCTTCACCCAACCGGGCCGAAGTCCTCAACGAAGCGGGGAGAAGTCTTCATCCAAGCTGGGCGAAGTGGTCCTCCAGATGAGCAGAAGTCTTCATCCAGACGGCATCTTCTATCTTCATCCATTCGGCGCGGAGCGGGTCCATCTTCAAGACATCCGACGCAGAGCATCCTCTTCAAACGGCAGCTAAACACAGAATGAAGGTTCCTTTAAATGACGTCATCCAAGATGGCGTCCCTTCAATTCCGATTGGCTGATAGAATTCTATCAGCCAATCGGAATTAAGGTAGGAAAAATCCTATTGGCTGATGCAATCAGCCAATAGGATTGAAGTTCAATCCTATTGGCTGATCCAATCTGCCAATATGATTGAGCTGGAATTATATTGGCTGTTCCAATCAGTCAATAGAATTCCAGTTCAATCCTATTGGCTGATTGCATCAGCCAATAGGATTTTTTCTACCTTAATTCAGATTGGCTGATAGAATTCTATCAACCAATCGGAATTGAAGGGATGCCATCTTGGATGACATCATTTAAAGGAACCTTCATTCTGTCTTTAGCCTTCGTTTGAAGAGGATGCTCCGCGTCAGATGTCTTGAAGATGGACCTGCTCCGCACCGGATGGATGAAGATAGAAGGTGCTGTCTGGATGAAGACTTCTGCCCGTCTGGAGGACCTCTTCGCCCGGCTTGGATGAAGACTTCTCCCGGCTTCTTTGAGGATTTCGGCCCGGTTGGGTGAAGACGCCTCCAGGTAAGGTGATATTCAGGGGGTTAGTGTTAGTTTTTTTTAAGGGGGGATTGGGTGGGTTTTAGAGTAGGGTTGGTTGTGTGGGTGGTGGGTTTTAATGTTGGGGGGGGATTGTAATTTTTTTTCAGGTAAAAGAGCTGATTACTTTGGGGCAATGCCCCGCAAAAGGCCCTTTTAAGGGTTATTTGTAATTTAGTGTAGGGTAGGGCTTTTTTATTTTAGGGGGGCTTTTTTATTTTATTAGTGGGATTAGATTAGGTGTAATTAGTTTAAAAATCTTGTAATTTCTTTATTATTTTCTGTAATTTAGTGTTTTTTTTAACTTTAGATAATTTTATTTAATTGTAATTAATTGTATTTAATTTAGGTAATTAATTTAATTGTAGTGTAGTGCTAGGTGTAATTGTAACTTAGGTTAGGTTTTATTTTACAGGTAAATTTGTATTTATTTTAGCTAGGTAGTTAGTAAATAGATAATAACTATTTAATAACTATTGTACCTAGTTAAAATAAATACAAAGTTGCCTGTAAAATAAAAAAAAAACCTAAGCTAGATACAATGTAACTATTAATTATATTGTAGCTAGCATAGGGTTTATTTTATAGGTAAGTATTTAGCTTTAAATAGGAATAATTTAGTTAATTGTAGTAATTTTATTTAGATTTATTAAGTTAGGGTTGTTAGGGTTAGACTTAGATTTAGGGGTTAATAACTTTAATATAGTGGCGGCGACGTTGGGGGCGGCAGATTAGGGGTTAATAAATGTAGGTAGGTGGTGGCGATGTTAGGGACGGCAGATTAAGGGTTAATAATATTTAACTAATGTTTGCGATACGGGAGTGCGGTGGTTTAGGGGTTAATATATTTATTATAGTGTGGGCGATGTCCGGTTTGGCAGATAAGGGGTTTAAAAATGATTTTAGTGTTTGCGATGTGGGAGGGCCTCGGTTTAGGGGTTAATAGGTAGTTTATGGGTGTTAGTGCACTTTTTAGCACTTTAGTTAAGAGTTTTATGCTACGAGATAACTACTGACTTTAAAATGCGGTACCAGGCTTGACAGGAGAGGGTCTACCGCTCACTTATTTGAAGACTCGTAATACCGGCGCTATGCAAGTCCCATTGAAAATATAGGATACGCAATTGACGTAAGTGGATTTGCGGGATCTCCGAGTCTGGCCAAAAAAGTGAGCGGTACACCTGTACCTGCAAGACTCGTAATACCAGCGGGCATTAAAAAGAAGTGTTAGGACCGGCCAACGCTGCTTTTTAAGGCTAACGCAAAACTCGTAATCTAGGCCTTTATTTGTCCGAAGCGTTCGCCACAATGAGCTCCTTAGGCATTTCACGGCAGAAAGCTATTTTGCTGTGAGGTGACGTTTCCAGGTGAACCTCATATCACACATGTAATTTGCTATTGTCATTACACACTGCACAAAATGGTTGTTTACACTAACTCTCGCTGCACACAGTGATACTGAAATATAGAACATTCTGCTACTGATAGAGAACCCTCATATCACACCTCTAACTTGTTATTGTCATTACACGCTGTACACAGTGATTGTTTATACTAACCCTCATATCACACCTCTAACTTGTTATTGTCACTACACACTGTACACAGTGATTGTTTATACTAACCTTCATATCCCACCTCTAACTTGTTATTGTCATTACACCCTGTACACAGTGATTGTTTACACTAATCCTCATAACACACATGTAACTTGTTATTGCCATTATACACTGTACATAGTGATTGTTTAAACTAACCCTCATATCACAACTGTAATTTGTTATTGTCATTACACCCTGTACACAATGATTGTTTACACTAACCCTCATATCACACCTCTAACTTGTTATTGTCATTACACGCTGTACATAGTGATTGTTTATACTAACCCTCATATCACACCTCTAACTTGTTATTGTCATTACACCCTGTACACAGTGATTGTTTATATTAACCCTCATATCACACCTCTAACTTGTTATTGTCATTACACGCTGTACACAGTGATTGTTTATACTAACCCTCATATCACACCTCTAACTTGTTATTGTCATTACACGCTGTACACAGTGATTGTTTATACTAACCCTCATATCACACCTCTAACTTGTTATTGTCATTACACGCTGTACACAGTGATTGTTTATACTAACCCTCATATCACACCTCTAACTTGTTATTGTCATTACACGCTGTACACAGTGATTGTTTATACTAACCCTCATATCACACCTCTAACTTGTTATTGTCATTACACGCTGTACACAGTGATTGTTTATACTAACCCTCATATCACACCTGTAACTTGTTATTGTCACTACACGCTGTACATAGTGATTGTTTATACTAACCCTCATATCACACCTGTAACTTGTTATTGTCATTACACACTATACACAGTGATTGTTTACACTAACCCTCATATCACACCTCTAACTTGTTATTATCATTACACGCTGTACACAGTGATTGTTTATACTAACCCTCATATCACACCTCTAACTTGTTATTATCATTACACGCTGTACACAGTGATTGTTTATACTAACGAGCATATCACTCCTCTAACTTGTTATTGTCATTACACGCTGTACACAGTGATTGTTTATACTAACCCTCATATCACACCTGTGACTTGTTATTGTCATTACACGCTGTACACAGTGGTTGTTTATACTATCCCTCATATCACACCTGTAACTTGTTATTGTCATTCCACACTGTACACAGTGATTGTTTACACTAACCCTCATATTACACAGGTAACTTGTTATTGTCATTACATGCTGTACACAGTGATTGTTTATACTATCCCTCATATCACACCTGTAACTTGTTATTGTCATTACACGCTGTACACAATGATTGTTTATACTAACCCTCATATCACACCTGTAACTTTTTATTGTCATTACACACTGTACACAGTGATTGTTTACACTAACCCTCATATCACACCGGTAACTTGTTATTGTCATTACACACTGTACACAGTGATTGTTTACACTAACCCTCATATCACACCGGTAACTTGTTATTGTCATTACACGCTGTACACAGTGATTGTTTACACTAACCCTCATATCACACCTGTAACTTTTTATTCTCATTACACACTGTACACAGTGATTGTTTACACTAACCCTCCAATCACACCTTTAACTTGTTATTGTCATTACACAAGTTACACAGTGATTGTTTACACTAACCCTCATATCACACCTGTAACTTGTTATTGTCATTGCACACTGTACACAGTGATTGTTTACACTAACCCTCATATCACACCTGTAACTTGTTATTGTCATTACACGCTGTACACAGTGATTGTTTACACTAACCCTCATATCACACCTATAACTTGTTATTGTCATTACACACTGTACACAGTGATTGTTTACACTAACCCTCATATCACACCTGTAACTTGTTATTGTCACTGCACAATGTACACAATGATTGTTTACACTAACCCTCATATCACACCTGTAACTTGTTATTGTCATTGCACACTGTACACAGTGATTGTTTACACTAACCCTCATATCACACCTGTAACTTGTTATTGTCATTGCACACTGTACACAGTGATTGTTTACACTAACCCTCATATCACACCTGTAACTTGTTATTGTCATTACACGCTGTACACAGTGTTTGTTTACACTAACCCTCATATCACACCTGTAACTTGTTATTGTCATTATATGCTGTACACAGTGATTGTTTACACTAACCCTCATATCACACCTGTAACTTGTTATTGTCATTATATGCTGTACACAGTGATTGTTTACACTAACCCTCATATCACACCTGTAACTTGTTATTGTCATTATACACTGTACACAGTGATTGTTTACACTAACCCTCATATCACACCTGCAACTTGTTATTGTCATTACACACTGTACACAGTGATTGTTTACACTAACCCTCATATCACACCTGTAACTTGTTATTGTCATTACACACTGTACACAGTGATTGTTTACACTAACCCTCATATCACACCTGTAACATGTTATTGTCATTACACACTGTACACAGTGATTGTTTACACTAACCCTCATAACACACCTGTAACTTGTTATTGTCATTACACCATGTACACAGTGATTGTTTACACTAACCCTCATATCACATCTGCAACTTGTTATTGTCATTACACGCTGTACACAGTGATTGTTTACACTAACCCTCATATCACACCTGCAACTTGTTATTGTCATTACACGCTGTACACAGTGATTGTTTACACTAACCCTCATATCACACCTGCAACTTGTTATTGTCATTACACGCTGTACACAGTGATTGTTTACACTAACCCTCATATCACACCTGTAACTTGTTATTGTCATTACACGCTGTACACAGTGATTGTTTACACTAACCCTCATATCACACCTATAACTTGTTATTGTCATTACACACTGTACACAGTGATTGTTTACACTAACCCTCATATCACACCTGTAACTTGTTATTGTCACTGCACAATGTACACAATGATTGTTTACACTAACCCTCATATCACACCTGTAACTTGTTATTGTCATTGCACACTGTACACAGTGATTGTTTACACTAACCCTCATATCACACCTGTAACTTGTTATTGTCATTACACACTGTACACAGTGATTGTTTACACTAACCCTCATATCACACCTGTAACTTGTTATTGTCATTATACCCTGTACACAGTGATTGTTTACACTAACCCTCATATCACATCTGTAACTTGTTATTGTCATTACACACTGTACACAGTGATTGTTTACACTAACCCTCATATCACACCTGTAACTTGTTATTGTCATTACACGCTGTACACAGTGTTTGTTTACACTAACCCTCATATCACACCTGTAACTTGTTATTGTCATTATATGCTGTACACAGTGATTGTTTACACTAACCCTCATATCACACCTGTAACTTGTTATTGTCATTATATGCTGTACACAGTGATTGTTTACACTAACCCTCATATCACACCTGTAACTTGTTATTGTCATTATACACTGTACACAGTGATTGTTTACACTAACCCTCAAATCACACCGGTAACTTGTTATTGTCATTACACACTGTACACAGTGATTGTTTACACTAACCCTCATATCACATCTGCAACTTGTTATTGTCATTACACGCTGCACACAGTGATTGTTTACACTAACCCTCATATCACACCTGCAACTTGTTATTGTCATTACACGCTGTACACAGTGATTGTTTACAATAACCCTCATATCACACCTGTAACTTGTTATTGTCATTACACGCTGTACACAGTGATTGTTTACACTAACCCTTTATATCACACCTGTAACTTGTTATTGTCATTACACGCTGTACACAGTGATTGTTTACAATAACCCTCATATCACACCTGTAACTTGTTATTGTCATTAACACTGTACACAGTGATTGTTTACACTAACCCTCATATCACACCTGTAATTTGTTATTGTCATTACACACTGTACACAGTGATTGTTTACTCTAACCTTCATATCACACCTGTAACTTGTTATTGTCATTACACGCTGTACACAGTGATTGTTTACACTAACCCTCATAACACACCTGTAACTTGTTATTGTCATTACACCCTGTACACAGTGATTGTTTACACTAACCCTCATATCACACCTGTAATTTGTTATTGTCATTACACACTGTACATAGTGATTGTTTACACTAATCCTTATATCACACCTGTAACTTGTTATTGTCATTACACGCTGTACACAGTGATTGTTTACACTAACCCTCATATCACACCTTTAACTTGTTATTGTCATTACACAAGGTACACAGTGATTGTTTACACTAACCCTCATATCACACCTGTAACTTGTTATTGTCATTGCACACTGTACACAGTGATTGCTTACACTAACCCTCATATCACACCTGTAACTTGTTATTGTCATTATACACTGTACACAGTGATTGCTTACACTAACCCTCATATCACACCTGTAACTTGTTATTGTCATTACACCCTGTACACAGTGATTGTTTACACTAACCCTCATATCACACCTGTAATTTGTTATTGTCATTACACCCTGTACACAGTGATTGTTTATGCTAACCCTCATATCACACCTGTAACTTGTTATTGTCATTATACACTGTACACAGTGATTGTTTACACTAACCCTCATATCACACCTTTAACTTGTTATTGTCATTACACACTGTATACAGTGATTGTTTACACTAACCCTCATATCACACCTTTAACTTGTTATTGTCATTATACACTGTACACAGTGATTGCTTACACTAACCCTCATATCACACCTGTAACTTGTTATTGTCATTACACCCTGTACACAGTGATTGTTTACACTAATCCTTATATCACACCTGTAACTTGTTATTGTCATTACACACTGTACACAGTGATTGTTTACACTAACCCTCATAACACACCTGTAACTTGTTATTGTCATT
The DNA here is from genome assembly GCF_027579735.1 of Bombina bombina. Classification (NCBI taxonomy): domain Eukaryota; kingdom Metazoa; phylum Chordata; class Amphibia; order Anura; family Bombinatoridae; genus Bombina; species Bombina bombina. The sequence goes on from NC_069502.1 coordinate 27,370,123, forward strand.
ATACACTGTACACAGTGATTGTTTACACTAACCCTCATATCACACCTGTAACTTGTTATTGTCATTACACCATGTACACAGTGATTGTTTACACTAACCCTCAAATCACACCGGTAACTTGTTATTGTCATTACACACTGTACACAGTGATTGTTTACACTAACCCTCATATCACATCTGCAACTTGTTATTGTCATTACACGCTGTACACAGTGATTGTTTACACTAACCCTCATATCACACCTGCAACTTGTTATTGTCATTACACGCTGTACACAGTGATTGTTTACAATAACCCTCATATCACACCTGTAACTTGTTATTGTCATTATACGCTGCACACAGTGATTGTTTACACTAACCCTTTATATCACACCTGTAACTTGTTATTGTCATTACACGCTGTACACAGTGATTGTTTACACTAACCCTCATATCACACATATAACTTGTTATTGTCATTAACACTGTACACAGTGATTGTTTACACTAACCCTCATATCACACCTGTAATTTGTTATTGTCATTACACACTGTACACAGTGATTGTTTACTCTAACCTTCATATCACACCTGTAACTTGTTATTGTCATTACACGCTGTACACAGTGATTGTTTACACTAACCCTCATAACACACCTGTAACTTGTTATTGTCATTACACCCTGTACACAGTGATTGTTTACACTAACCCTCATATCACACCTGTAATTTGTTATTGTCATTACACACTGTACATAGTGATTGTTTACACTAATCCTTATATCACACCTGTAACTTGTTATTGTCATTACACGCTGTACACAGTGATTGTTTACACTAACCCTCATATCACACCTTTAACTTGTTATTGTCATTACACAAGGTACACAGTGATTGTTTACACTAACCCTCATATCACACCTGTAACTTGTTATTGTCATTGCACACTGTACACAGTGATTGCTTACACTAACCCTCATATCACACCTGTAACTTGTTATTGTCATTATACACTGTACACAGTGATTGCTTACACTAACCCTCATATCACACCTGTAACTTGTTATTGTCATTACACCCTGTACACAGTGATTGTTTACACTAACCCTCATATCACACCTGTAATTTGTTATTGTCATTACACCCTGTACACAGTGATTGTTTATGCTAACCCTCATATCACACCTGTAACTTGTTATTGTCATTATACACTGTACACAGTGATTGTTTACACTAACCCTCATATCACACCTGTAACTTGTTATTGTCATTACACCCTGTACACAGTGATTGTTTACACTAACCCTCATATCACACCTTTAACTTGCTATTGTCATTACACACTGTACACAGTGATTGTTTATGCTAACCCTCATATCACACCTGTAACTTGTTATTGTCATTATACACTGTACACAGTGATTGTTTACACTAACCCTCATATCACACCTTTAACTTGTTATTGTCATTACACACTGTATACAGTGATTGTTTACACTAACCCTCATATCACACCTTTAACTTGCTATTGTCATTACACACTGTAAACAGTGATTGTTTACACTAACCCTCATATCACACCTTTAACTTGTTATTGCCATTACACACTGTACACAGTGATTGTTTACACTAACCCTCATATCACACCTTTAACTTGTTATTTTCATTACACACTGTACACATTGATTGTTTACACTAACCCTCATATCACACCTTTAACTTGTTATTGTCATTACACACTGTACACAGTGATTGTTTACACTAACCCTCATATCACACCTGTAACTTGTTATTGTCATTACACACTGTACACAGTGATTGTTTACACTAACCATTATATTTACTTTATTATATATACATTAAAAGGGATTAACATCACTTATCTCCTGTTATGGGAGATATCACACAAGATAGATTCAAGATAAAATAATATAATACACAACAGCGCTCATGTGGGTGTACAAAAGCTCTGGGGTAAAAGCCTCCCTGTATTCCTGGCCGTAGCGGGATACACGGCTTCAGGTGACAGAGGCGCACCCCCCAGCGCTTTTAATGTACACTACCCAATATGAGCCAGATTAAAGTTAAAACCAAAGTTCTATCACAAAAGTTCTATCACAAATGCATTTCGGCCGCAAGGCCTTTCTCAATGTGTCTCAATTAATCAGACTGGCAAACCGAGTATTACGAGCGGCTGCTTTAAAAGCCTGTCCCATGTCTATGATTAGCGAATCAGATGCAACCCTCTGATAACACCCTCCGGTCAGCCAATAATCACAGCGGTATGTAACCGCTCCTTCCTTTACTATGTGGCAAGTTTCTATTGGGGCGCCGATCCAGATGACATCACCAGTACGTAAACACCCCTTCTATTGGCGCTGCCTATTCTTACATGTTATGTAGAATAATCGTAATTGGGCATTACACCGCTGTCATTCGCCTACAAAATCTATAGCGCTCCAAAAGTGTTCATATAGTCATAGTTAGGCATTACACCGCTGTCATCCGCCTACAAAATCTATAGCGCTCCAAAAGTGTTCATATAATCATAGTTAGGCATTACACCGCTGTCATCCGCCTACAAAATCTATAGTGCTCCAAAAGTGTTCATATATAACTAGCCGGATAGTATATGTTCCTATCGCACAGATGTATGTTATCTCCAGATATAATACTATTGTGATTTTCACCATCCGTAATTATGGCACTTCAGTCCAATACAGTTTTCTAACTCTAGGTGCATATATAGTAGGAAATGGTGAGCTATATAGAATTAGGCATATATGATTATACGCACTTATAAAGGGTTATTTTAGTCCACACAGTTTCAGGTATTGTTAGGCATATACTACGGAGTTATATGTTATCACCAGTTTATTGCTTTGTATATGATTGGATCGCAATATATAGGGGAATAGTATGGTGGGAGAGGATCTATTTCGCAACTTATGCGATGTGCACTTACAGAATGCTCCAACATAACCAACATCACAACCCCCCAAGGAAGCCCATATTCGGTTCCATCCTAGTACTTCAGTACATATTTATTAGGATTAGGTCCCAGGTAAATCGGGGTTGATCAGATTATGTATTATTAGGGTCTTATAAAATCTGTCAGTTAAGGAGCAGTGATGGTTAAATCAACGACCACCCTGTCTCCAAAGCAAGACAGACATAAAGTATACCCATAATTCTGGGTGCACATCAATTAGAGGGTGTGCTTGTATAGTAATAATAGTTCACTTATACCCAGAAAACAGCAATTCACCCCTTAGTGTGATTAAGGGTGTAACATACTAGGTACTGAACCAGAATCCCCTAGGCCTGTATCTTACCATGACCTATGATAAGCTTAAGGTTGAATTCTTAGACCTTACCATCAATATTAAGGATGATCGTTTAATAACTAGTTCTTATAGGAAGCCAACCGCAACGAACAACATACTGAGAGCGGACAGCTTCCATCATCCTAATACGATAAAAAGCTTACCGTATGGCGAATATTTGAGAATCCGCCAAAACTGTACAAACTTTGAGTCTTTCAAAAAAGCTGCAGATGAATTAAAATTAAGACTGCTGCAGAGGGGGTACACTAAAAAAGCACTGGCAAAGGCATACAAAAGGACACTGAATAAGGACTAAAAAAGTTCAACCATCTGACCATTTAAGGTTTATATCTACGTACACCGGCCTAAGTGAAGAGGTCTCTAGTATAATACGTAAACATTGGTACATACTTAAAAGTGATGCCACATTACAGAGTCTAATTCCTGATCAACCCCTATTTACTTATAGGAGGGCTTACAATTTAAGAGATCGCCTGACCACGTCACTTCAATCGCAATGCCAAAAAAATCCCAATATTCCAAGGATCTATATCATGCGGGCATTGTAATATATGTAATTACATGCAAAAGAAAAAAATTGTGGTGGATTGATTCAATAAAAAGTGGTACATCAAAAGTCACATTAACTGTAAGAGTATGAATGTAATTTATTGTCTATCATGTAACTGTGACATGAAGTACGTTGGTATGACCACCAGGGGCCTTGGGGTCAGAATGACTGAACACTTGATCAGACTAGCTGCACGAGATGTGGAGAAAGGGAAAAAGATAACAAGCGTTGCCAGACATTTTCTTGATAAACATAATGGTAAAACCCAAAGCTTCAAATGCTGGGGTTTGGAATCTATCAAACCAGGCATCAGAGGTGGCAATACCGGGGATGCACTACTTAGGAGGGAAGCCCAATGGATATTTAGATTAAATTCAGTAATACCATTTGGCATGAATGAGTATAACAACTTTTGGGTGAACTTGTAATTTATATAACACCTTACCTAGTATGTTACACCCTTAATCACACTAAGGGGTGAATTGCTGTTTTCTGGGTATAAGTGAACTATTATTACTATACAAGCACACCCTCTAATTGATGTGCACCCAGAATTATGGGTATACTTTATGTCTGTCTTGCTTTGGAGACAGGGTGGTCGTTGATTTAACCATCACTGCTCCTTAACTGACAGATTTTATAAGACCCTAATAATACATAATCTGATCAACCCCGATTTACCTGGGACCTAATCCTAATAAATATATACTGAAGTACTAGGATGGAACCGAATATGGGCTTCCTTGGGGGGTTGTGATGTTGGTTATGTTGGAGCATTCTGTAAGTGCACATCGCATAAGTTGCGAAATAGATCCTCTCCCACCATACTATTCCCCTATATATTGCGATCCAATCATATACAAAGCAATAAACTGGTGATAACATATAACTCCGTAGTATATGCCTAACAATACCTGAAACTGTGTGGACTAAAATAACCCTTTATAAGTGCGTATAATCATATATGCCTAATTCTATATAGCTCACCATTTCCTACTATATATGCACCTAGAGTTAGAAAAACTGTATTGGACTGAAGTGCCATAATTACGGATGGTGAAAATCACAATAGTATTATATCTGGAGATAACATACATCTGGACACTGTGCGATAGGAACATATACTATCCGGCTAGTTATATATGAACACTTTTGGAGCGCTATAGATTTTGTAGGCGGATGACAGCGGTGTAATGCCTAACTATGATTATATGAACACTTTTGGAGCGCTATAGATTTTGTAGGCGGATGACAGCGGTGTAATGCCTAACTATGACTATATGAACACTTTTGGAGCGCTATAGATTTTGTAGGCGAATGACAGCGGTGTAATGCCCAATTACGATTATTCTACATAACATGTAAGAATAGGCAGCGCCAATAGAAGGGGTGTTTACGTACTGGTGATGTCATCTGGATCGGCGCCCCAATAGAAACTTGCCACATAGTAAAGGAAGGAGCGGTTACATACCGCTGTGATTATTGGCTGACCGGAGGGTGTTATCAGAGGGTTGCATCTGATTCGCTAATCATAGACATGGGACAGGCTTTTAAAGCAGCCGCTCGTAATACTCGGTTTGCCAGTCTGATTAATTGAGACACATTGAGAAAGGCCTTGCGGCCGAAATGCATTTGTGATAGAACTTTTGTGATAGAACTTTGGTTTTAACTTTAATCTGTCTCATATTGGGTAGTGTACATTAAAAGCGCTGGGGGGTGCGCCTCTTTCACCTGAAGCCGTGTATCCCGCTACGGCCAGGAATACAGGGAGGCTTTTACCCGAGAGCTTTTGTACACCCACATGAGCGCTGTTGTGTATTATATTATTTTATCTTGAATCTATCTTGTGTGATATCTCCCATAACAGGAGATAAGTGATGTTAATCCCTTTTAATGTATATATAATAAAGTAAATATAATGGTTAGTGTAAACAATCACTGTGTACAGTGTGTAATGACAATAACAAGTTACAGGTGTGATATGAGGGTTAGTGTAAACAATCACTGTGTACAGTGTGTAATGACAATAACAAGTTAAAGGTGTGATATGAGGGTTAGTGTAAACAATCACTGTGTACAGTGTGTAATGGCAATAACAAGTTAAAGGTGTGATATGAGGGTTAGTGTAAACAATCAATGTGTACAGTGTGTAATGAAAATAACAAGTTAAAGGTGTGATATGAGGGTTAGTGTAAACAATCACTGTGTACAGTGTGTAATGGCAATAACAAGTTAAAGGTGTGATATGAGGGTTAGTGTAAACAATCACTGTGTACAGTGTGTAATGACAATAACAAGTTACAGGTGTGATATGAGGGTTAGTGTAAACAATCACTGTGTACAGTGTGTAATGACAATAGCAAGTTAAAGGTGTGATATGAGGGTTAGTGTAAACAATCACTGTATACAGTGTGTAATGACAATAACAAATTACAGGTGTGATATGAGGGTTAGTGTAAACAATCACTGTTTACAGTGTGTAATGACAATAGCAAGTTAAAGGTGTGATATGAGGGTTAGTGTAAACAATCACTGTATACAGTGTATAATGACAATAACAAGTTACAGGTGTGATATGAGGGTTAGTGTAAACAATCACTGTGTACAGTGTGTAATGACAATAACAAATTACAGGTGTGATATGAGGGTTAGTGTAAACAATCACTGTATAAGGTGTGTAATGACAATAGCAAGTTAAAGGTGTGATATGAGGGTTAGTGTAAACAATCACTGTATAAGGTGTGTAATGACAATAGCAAGTTAAAGGTGTGATATGAGGGTTAGTGTAAACAATCACTGTGTACAGTGTGTAATGACAATAGCAAGTTAAAGGTGTGATATGAGGGTTAGTGTAAACAATCAATGTGTACAGTGTGTAATGGCAATAACAAGTTACAGGTGTGATATGAGGGTTAGTGTAAACAATCACTGTGTACAGTGTGTAATGGCAATAACAAGTTACAGGTGTGATATCTCCCATAACAGGAGATAAGTGATGTTAATCACTTTTAATGTATATATAATAAAGTAAATATAATTTTTATACCTTAAGTAACACAGAATTTATTAACTGTTTAATTACAGTAGGATACAAACTTAACAGTCGTGAGTGCTACCAATTCCCACTTTTTGTCCCTTCTTCCCCCTGTTCCTTCTAATTGTAACTGTTTTATTGGGAATAGCACCGAGGTCATCAGCTCATAGACTTCTAACTTTACCGAACAATATGCAAATATTATCCTTGTCGCATTGTTTACACTAACCCTCATATTACACAGGTAACTTGTTATTGTCATTACACGCTGTACACAGTGATTGTTTACACTATCCCTCGCTGCACACAGTAATACTGCAGTATAGAACATTCTGTTACTGACAGAGAACCCTCATATCACAGTTGTAACTTGTTATTGTCATTACACACTGTACAAAGTGATTGTTTACACTAACCCTCATATCACACCGGTAACTTGTTATTGTCATTACAAACTGTACACAGTGATTGTTTACACTAACCCTCATATCACACCTGTAACTTGCTATTGTCATTACACTCTATACACAGTGATTGATGAATAGTGAAACAAGGTGTTTCACTCTAAAGTACGCACTTGTAGCACTCTATAGTCCAGACTGGGGGTTGAACTTCACGGTTTAGAATTAAAATATAACTTTTATTATTATTACCAATAAAATAGAATGACACAAAAAAACACTCAAATAGTTAAAAACCAAATGCTAGATAAAGTTCAATGAATGATCAGGTACTGTGATGTCAGAAATCTGACATGAAATTTAGTAGATATATTAACAGTGAGATTTCTGTAATCGGTATAGCCAAGTTATATAGTTATTAGAAGTGGTGCCAATAGGATACCCTTATCCCTTATTATGCTATATTGGTAAGTCTCCTGTGACTAGCATACGAGGGGTCGTATCAAATGAACTGCTAATCCTGTTATGTGTCACATGACAAATAATGTCACTGGATTAAAGGCCTTTGAGAAAACCCGGAATGGGCGAAACGTGTCAGAGTAGTGAGAGGAGAGTCATTTTTAATGTAAATGCCTAGATAGTTCTACGTTATAGCCAAGAATGATTCAGTAATTTAGTACTATAACTGTGGTGGCCACTGGCCAATCTATATCCGTGTCTGTTAGAATTTATCATAATATAACAGCTAGCACTAACTATAACCAGAAGTTAACAGTCCGATAGACAAAAACGGAAAACCAGTATTTTGATAAGAGAACAAATATTGGGAACCCTTATAAACTTAGATTATCATTTGTATTCCTCAATGGTGACTCGTCATGAATTACGGTTACCGGGGTTTGGGGATTTACAATAACTGTTAAACACTAATCACAAATAATATTTGCTGGTTTACATGAGACGCCAACACGTCTGCACGTGCAGGCAAGATTTACAATAAATGTTAAACACCAATCATAAATAACTTGTGCCGGCTCACATGAGACGCCAACACGTCTGCACGTGCAGGCAAGATTTACAATAAATGTTAAACACCAATCATAAATAACTTGTGCTGGCTCACATGAGACGCCAACACGTCTGCACGTGCAGGCAAGATTTACAATAAATGTTAAACACCAATCATAAATAACTTGTGCTGGCTCACATGAGACGCCAACACGTCTGCACGTGCAGGCAAGATTTACAATAAATGTTAAACACCAATCATAAATAACTTGTGCCGGCTCACATGAGACGCCAACACGTCTGCACGTGCAGGCAAGATTTACAATAAATGTTAAACACCAATCATAAATAACTTGTGCCGGCTCACATGAGACGCCAACACGTCTGCACGTGCAGGCAAGATTTACAATAAATGTTAAACACCAATCATAAATAACTTGTGCTGGCTCACATGAGACGCCAATATGTCTGCACGTGCAGGCAAGATTTACAATAAATGTTAAACACCAATCATAAATAACTTGTGCCGGCTCACATGAGACGCCAATATGTCTGCACGTGCAGGCAAGATTTACAATAAATGTTAAACACCAATCATAAATAACTTGTGCCGGCTCACATGAGACGCCAATATGTCTGCACGTGCAGGCAAGATTTACAATAAATGTTAAACACCAATCATAAATAACTTGTGCCGGCTCACATGAGACGCCAACACGTCTGCACGTGCAGGCAAGATTTACAATAAATGTTAAACACCAATCATAAATAACTTGTGCTGGCTCACATGAGACGCCAATATGTCTGCACGTGCAGGCAAGATTTACAATAAATGTTAAACACCAATCATAAATAACTTGTGCTGGCTCACATGAGACGCCAATATGTCTGCACGTGCAGGCAAGATTTACAATAACTGTTAAACACCAATCATAAATAACTTGTGCCGGCTCACATGAGACGCCAATATGTCTGCACGTGCAGGCAAGATTTACAATAACTGTTAAACACCAATCATAAATAACTTGTGCCGGCTCACATGAGACGCCAATATGTCTGCACGTGCAGGCAAGATTTACAATAAATGTTAAACACCAATCATAAATAACTTGTGCTGGCTCACATGAGACGCCAATATGTCTGCACGTGCAGGCAAGATATAAATTCGATACCCTAGTATCATGTTAATGTGGGACTGATTAGTGACCGGTACCGTTTTTTAACCAAAGCATTATTATCAAATAAATCATTTCTATATATACTAATCCTGACATTGTCACTGTTAAACATTGATGATATAAACAATAAGTAACAATATTCTCTGTGTTTTACGAGGTTCTCACATGGCTGCAAATACAGGCACAGTATAATCCTAAAACCTTATTGATGTTATAACGTGGGATATACTAATATGATATTCAACTTGAACATTATTAACAAGAAACAAGTATATATACACTAACCTACGATACCGCAACATCACAAACATAAATATTTTAAACGCTGACATATTGAAAAAAACTCAGTAAGTTACAAGTGGAGAATAATCTGCATAACGATTCAATATATTAACCTCCTAGTTACTTCCTGACAAGCACTATTATAAGTGTGGATAATACAAAACTAACAAGCACTGAATCGACTTAGCAGCAAACAGGCAATACCTGTCACATATATTAACCCTCTAGTAGGAGCGTTAACGTTCCAGCGCCAATTATTCAGCAGATCAAGCATTAGCTGACTAACTCGGACCACTCTGTATAAATAAACCTAAGCCAATTCGAGTTAACCATTGTAGGTGACTAATAACCTATCACCATAGGGAATATACGGAGTCATTATTACCGCATTGGCTAACTGTTACTACACATATCAATTTTCATAGTGGTTCTTGATAGATTCATGTGCGGAGCTCTCACCCATTACCTACCTCTATACCTGAGGGAATTACACACAGATATATATAGATTAGTAATTTCCCATTTTAGTGGCAGGAATAAACTCCATCATTTACAATCCAGTTATTTCATAACTGGTATCACAGACCCTTGAACGCAATTTGGAGCTACATTAAGCTATTCATTTAGCCAAAGCACTTATCTGGGAACGGATTATACAAGTGAAGAATCACATATCAGCCCTTGACCTGAATTAATCGCGGGTCTCAGTACAACACATGTCATTATAATCATGTCCCCAGTAAGGGCACATCTAGTGAATAACACTGTCCCACATATATAACCACGATAATCCATTGACATTATTTCTCATCTGACACATAACAGGATTAGCAGTTCATTTGATACGACCCCTCGTATGCTAGTCACAGGAGACTTACCAATATAGCATAATAAGGGATAAGGGTATCCTATTGGCACCACTTCTAATAACTATATAACTTGGCTATACCGATTACAGAAATCACACTGTTAATATATCTACTAAATTTCATGTCAGATTTCTGACATCACAGTACCTGATCATTCATTGAACTTTATCTAGCATTTGGTTTTTAACTATTTGAGTGTTTTTTTGTGTGTCATTCTATTTTATTGGTAATAATAATAAAAGTTATATTTTAATTCTAAACCGTGAAGTTCAACCCCCAGTCTGGGCTATAGAGTGCTACAAGTGCGTACTTTGGAGTAAAACACCTTGTTTCACTATTCGTCAGTCTAGATTAATTATGCACAAGCACCAACACACTGCAATAACTTATACAATATAAGACATCTTGATACAACCAGTGTGGGGTCAGCCGTAATAGTGTCATTGTACACAGTGATTGTTTACACTAACCCTCATATTACACAGGTAACTTGCTATTGTACAAATTCACATGACCCTTCACCTTGTGGGTAAGGTATCCAGTAGAGCAGGAGGCGCAGGATCAGACAGCTGATTAGATAGCACAAGACTTCAGGGCATTATGGTTCCTGTTCAGCAGCTTTATACACATGTGACCTACAGGCTAATGTATGTGACATATGGGCTAATGTATGTGACGTACGGGCTAATGTATGTGACATTCTTTGTCTAATTACTTTATTCCTCATAAAGTCACTAGAAGAGAAGTAGGGGTTTAACTCTGTAATGTGCTAAATATAAAGACACTGTGATTAATATAAAGCTGCGAAGTGCCGGTAACGACTAAACAAATATACATAATAGGGCTCCATTTAAAGTGATGATAAATGCTTGCATTTGTGAAACTCTAGGATTTACCACTGGAACAAATAAATGAAGCGTTCGCCAGCAGTTCACGGCAGAAAGCTATTTTGCTGTGAGATGACGTTTCCACCTCTTAGCAAATAACTGTGCAGCTATAAAGTCCCCTTATTTGTTCCACTGGTTTCACAAACGCTAGGATTTACCATCACTTTAAGAAGCTGCGAATACATGATCGAGACCTACAGATGCTAGATAGTGATGTCGCGAATAGTTCACCGGCAAATAGTTCCTGGCGAACATAGCATGTTCGCGTTCGCCGGGGCGGGCGAACATATGCGATGTTCGATCCGCCCCCTATTCATCATCATTGAGTAAACTTTGACCCTATATCTCACAGTCTGCAAAAACATTCCAGCCAATCAGCAGCAGACCCTCCCTCCCAGACCCTCCCAGCTCCTGGACAGCAGCCATTTTAGATTCATTCGGAAGCTGCATTCTTAATGAGAGGAGGGACAGTGTAGCTGCTGGTGAAAATTGATAGGTAGGCTAGTGTATTCAGTGTCCACTACAGTCCTGAAGGACTCAACTGATCTCTGCTATAAGGACAGCACCCCAAAAAGCCCTTTTTAGGGCTAGAACATAATTTTTTCCCTGTGTAATCTAATTGCAGTTGCCTGCCTGCCAGTGTGTGTGCCAAGCCACTTGCCCAGTGCCACCACTCATATCTGGTGCAACAGTAGTGTAAATTTAAAAAAAAAAACTTTTTCAACTGTGAAACATCAGTCTGCTAGTGTAATCTAATTGCAGTTGCCTGCCTGCCTGCCTGCCAGCGTGTGTGCCAGGCTCACTGTGTATTCTGTGCCCACTTGCCCAGTGCCACCACTCATATCTGGTGTAACAGTAGTGTAAATTTAAAAACAAAAAACTTTTTGGACTGTGAAACATCAGTCTGCTTTTTTGTGTCGGGCTCCCTGCGTATACTGTGCCCACTTGCCCAGTGCCACCACTCATATCTTGTTTAATAGTAGTGTAAGTGAACATTTAAAAAAATAAAAACTTTTTGGACTGTGAAACATCAGTCTGCTTTTTTTGAGTCAGGCTCACAGCTTATACTGGGCCCACTTGCCCAGTGCCACCACTCATATCTTGTTTAATAGTAGTGTAAGTGTACATTTAAAAAATAAAAACTTTTTTGACTGTGAAACATCAGTCTGCTTTTTTGTGTCAGGCTCACAGCTTATACTGGGCCCACTTGCCCAGTGCCACCACTCATATCTTGTTTAATAGTAGTGTAAGTGTACATTTAAAAACAAAAATACCTTTTGGACTGTGAAACATCAGTCTGCTTTTTTGTGTCAGGTTCACAGCTTATACTGGGCCCACTTGCCCAGTGCCACCACTCATATCTTGTTTAATAGTAGTGTAAGTATACATTTAAAAAAAAAAACTTTTTGGACTGTGAAACATCAGTCTGCTTTTTTGTGTCAGGCTCACAGCGTATACTGTGCCCACTTGCCCAGTGCCACCACTTATATCTTGTTTAATTAATAGTAGTGTAAGTGTATATTTAAAAACAAAAAAAACTTTTTGGACTGTGAAACATCAGTCTGCTTTTTTGTTTCAGGCTCACAGCTTATACTGGGCCCACTTGCCCAGTGCCACCACTCATATCTTGTTTAATAGTAGTGTAAGTGTACATTTAAAAAAATAAAAACGTTTTGGACTGTGAAACATCAGTCTGCTTTTTTGTGTCAGGCTCACAGCGTATACTGTGCCCACTTGCCCAGTGCCACCACTCATATCTTGTTTAATAGTAGTGTAAGTGCACATTTAAAAAAATAAAAACTTTTTGGACTGTGAAACATCAGTCTGCTTTTTTGTGTCAGGCTCACAGCTTATACTGGGCCCACTTGCCCAGTGCCACCACTCATATCTTGTTTAATAGTAGTGTAAGTGTACATTTAAAAACAAAAATACCTTTTGGACTGTGAAACATCAGTCTGCTTTTTTGTGTCAGGTTCACAGCTTATACTGGGCCCACTTGCCCAGTTCCACCACTCATATCTTGTTTAATAGTAGTGTAAGTGTACATTTAAAAAAAAAATGACAGGCAGAGGCAGGCCACCCCGCTGGTGCCGTCGTGGTCGTGGTGCTGTGATTCCCTTTGGCCCTAGAATAATGCCCAGTGTTCAGAGGCCACGTCCCATGAACTCGAAAAGTTCTGAGGAAATAGTTGAATTTTTAACACAGGACACCCAATCTTCTATAGCTTCCGCTCCGAACCTTGACGCACCATACTCCTCCAGCTTATCTTCGGGCACCTCTCAAGTTACCACTCGCCAGCCTGCCGCCACCACCAACACTAGCACCACAGCCACTTCACTTGATCTGTCAGAGGAGTTATTTACACATCAGTTGGAAGAAATGAGTGATGCGCAATTATCATTGACAGAGGATGTAGATAACAGTGATATGTCTCAGTTAGGCAGCATTACAGACATGGAAGTACGGTGTGATGATGATGATGTTGTACCCGCTGCTGCTTCCTTTGTTGATTTGTCAGATACAAGTGAAGCAGTTGATGATGACGATGCGTCCGTGGATGTCACGTGGGTGCCTGCTAGAAGAGAAGAAGAACAGGGGGAAAGTTCAGATGGGGAGACAGAGAGGAGGAGGAGGAGGAAACGAGTTGGAAGCAGGGGGAGGTCGTCGCAAGGAGCTAGTGGCACAGTCAGACAGCATGCATCGGCACCCGGAGTCAGCCAGACAGCACGCCAATCAATGCATGCTGTTGCCACCACCAGAATGCCGTCATCGCAGAGCTCAGCAGTATGGCATTTTTTTTTGTGTGTCTACCTCTGACAACAGTGATGCCATTTGCAACCTGTGCCAAAAGAAACTGAGTCGTGGGAAGTCCAACACCCACCTAGGTACAACTGCTTTGCGAAGGCACATGATCGCACATCACAAACGCCCATGGGATCAACACATGAGTAGAAGCAGCACACAAACTCAAAGACGCCATCCTCCTCCTGGTCCAGCATCTTCAGCCACGTCAACCACTGCTGTCTTCCTTGCCCCCTCTCAACCATCCGCCACTCTGTCTCTCGTCCGGAGCAGTTCCTGCTCATCTGCCCACAGTCAGGTGTCTGTCAAGGACATGTTTGAGCGTAAGAAGCCAATGTCACAAAGTCACCCCCTTGCCCGGCGTCTGACAGCTGGCTTGTCTGAACTCTTAGCCCGCCAGCTTTTACCATACAAGATGGTGGAGTCTGAGGCGTTCAAAAAATTTGTAGCTATTGGGACACCGCAGTGGAAGGTACCCGGCCGAAATTTCTTTGCACAAAAGGCAATCCCCAACCTGTACTCGATTGTGCGAAAGGAAGTAATGGCATGTCTGGCACACAGTGTTGGGGCAAGGGTCCATATGACCACTGATAGCTGGTCTGCAAAGCATGGTCAGGGCAGGTATATCACCTGCACTGCGCATTGGGTAAACCTGCTGACGGCTGCCAAGCATGGAATGCGTGGCTCTGCAGAGGAGGAGTTGGTGACACCGCCACGACTTGCAGACAGGTCTGCTGCCACCTCCTCTACTCCTCATATTCCATCCTCTTCCATAACCTCCTCGGCTGAGTCCTCTTCTGCTGCTGCGTCTTGCTCCACATCAACGGCACCCCCCCAGCTCCACAGGTACTATTCCACATCCTGGAAACGGCAGTGTCACGCCGTCTTGGGGTTGACTTGCCTGAAAGCAGAGAGTCACACCGGACCAGCACTCCTGTCCACCCTGAATGCACAGGTGGATCAGTGGATGACTCCGCACCAACTGGAGATCGGCAAAGTGGTTTCTGACAACGGAAGTAATTTTGTGGTGGCATTGAAATTGGGCAAGTTGACACATGTGCCGTGCATGGCACATATGTGTAATCTGATCGTACAACGCTTTGTGCATAAGTACCCAGGCTTACAGGACGTCCTGAAGCAGACCAGGAAGGTGTGTGGCCATTTGAGGTGTTCCTATACGGCCATGGCGCACTTTTCCGATATCCAGCGGCGAACCAACATGCCAGTGAGGCACTTGATTTGCGACAGCCCGACACGTTGGAATTCAACACTCCTAATGTTCGACCGCCTGCTCCAACAAGAAAAAGCCGTTAATGAGTATTTGTATGACCGGGGTGCTAGGACAGCCTCTGCGGAGCTGGGAATTTTTTTGCCACGTTACTGGACGTTCATGCGCAATGCCTGTAGGCTCATGCGTCCTTTTGAGGAGGTGACAAACCTAGTCAGTCGCACCGAAGGCACCATCAGCGACATCATACCATTTGTTTTCTTCCTGGAGCGTGCCCTGCGAAGAGTGCTGGATCAGGCCGTAGATGAGCATGAAGAGGAAGAGTTGTGGTCACCATCACCACCAGAAACAGCCTTATCAGCATTGCTTGCTGGACCAGCAGCAACACTGGAAGAGGATTGTGAGGAAGAGGAGTCAGAGGAGGAATGTGGCTTTGAGGAGGAGGAAGAAGACCAACCACAACAGGCATCCCAGGGTGCTCGTTGTCATCTATCTGGTACCCGTGGTGTTGTACGTGGCTGGGGGGAAGAAGATACCTTTAGTGAGATCACTGAGGATGAGGAACGGGACATGAGTTGCTCGGCATCCAAACTTGTGCAAATGGGATCTTTCATGCTGTCGTGGCTGTTGAGTGACCCTCGTATAAAAAAGCTGAAGGAGAACGACCTGTACTCAGTGTCCACGCTACTAGACCGCCGGTATAAGCATAAAGTGCCTGAAATGTTACCGAATTACCACAAGTCAGAAAGGATGCAGCAGTTCCAAAATAAATTAAAAAGTATGCTTTACACAGCGTATAAGGGTGATGTCACAGCACAACGGGAATCTAACAGGGGAAGAGGTGAAAGTAATCCTCCTCCTCCCACGACCACACCGGCAAGGACAGTACGCTTTACAGACGTGTTGTTGATGGAGGACATGCAGAACTTTTTAACTCCTATGCATTGCCACAGCCCTTCGGGGTCCACCCTCAGAGAACGACTTGACCGACAGGTAGCAGACTACCTCGCCTTAACTACAGATCTTGACACTCTGAGAAGCGATGAATCCCTTGACTACTGTGTGTGTAGGCTTGACCTGTGGCCTGAGCTATCCCAATTTGCGAGCCTGCCCCGCTTCAAGTGTCCTGTCAGAAAGGACCTTCAGTGCAGCAGGAGGTATTGTCACTGAGAAGAGAAGTCGCCTAGGTCACCTATCTCACCTTTATTAAAATGAATGAGGGATGGATCCCAAAAGGACTGACATTGGGCGATACATTCGAGTAAAAAAGGCGTGATGAGATGAGCTGCCTTGGGCTAAAAATGGTCCACACGCTGCTGTATTTTATCTTCGAATACTGGATGACTTGCGTGACTGATCTGCCACCAACTAGGGTTCAAGCCGCAATGTTTTAGGGCACTTTCTGCCTGGGAAACAAACATCAATTTTTCTGGCCGCTGCTGCAGCAACGGCTGCAACAATACCTAATTTTTTCAGGCATGTGTACATGCCAAATTTTTCTGGCCTCTGATGCTGCACTGTGGCTTCAAAAACCAAACAAAAAAAAAGGCACGTAACAGGGATTAAGCTTATAGGAATAGTACTACTTAACACACCACTCCTATCTGGTGGCACATTAGATTGCACGCGCAGTGCCCCAAATTTGAAGTAGGAGCATCGACCAAGCATCTTTTTCCATCTCCTAAAATCCTAAAATCCATGCCATATACACGTCCCCTGGCGCCGCAACTGCCTCTGCGAACCTTACCATGGGTCCCAGACCGCACGTCTTATAATTCTCTGTCTGGGAAATTATCTATCTATCAAAGCTATCTATTTATCTATCAAATTTATCTATCTATCTATCTATCTATCTATCTATCTATCTATCGTATCTATCAAATGTATCTATTGCATCTATTGATCTAACTATCTAATCTATCTATCTATCTATCTATCAAATCTATCTATCTCATGGCCGGACTGTTATCTGACAGCCACTTGTGTTCGGCCAAATGACCATCGGCCAAATGTCCGTCTGCCAAATAACCGTCGGCTAAAAGTCCGGCCACAATTGCAAGCGCAGTGCCCCAAATTTGAAGTAGGAGGACCGACCAAGCATCTTTTTCCATCTCCCGGTTCCTAAAATCCATGTCATATACACGTCCCCTGATAGGGGACACTGCAGTGGAAGGTACCCGGACGAAATTTCCTTGCACAAAAGGCAATCCCCAACCTGTACTCGATTGTGCAAAAGGAAGTAACCTTACCATGGGTCTCAGACCGCACGTCTTGTAATTCTCTGTCTGGGAAATTATCTATCAAACCTATCTATTTATCTATCAAATCTATCTATCTATCGTATCTATCAAATGTATCTATTGCATCTATTGATCTATCTATCTAATCTATGTATCTATCTATCTATCTATCTATCTATCTATCTATCAAATCTATCTATCTTATGGCCGGACCGACCAAGCATCTTTTTCCATCTCCCGGTTCCTAAAATCCATGCCATATACACGTCCCCTGATAGGGAACGTAACAGGGATGAAACTAATAGGAATAGTACTACTTAACACACCACTCATATCTGGTGCACAGTAGATTGCACGCGCAGTGCCCCAAATTTGAAGTAGGAGGACCGACCAAGCATCATTTTCCATCTCCCGGTTCCTAAAATCCATGCCATATACACGTCCCCTGATAGGGGATGTAACAGGGATTAAACTGATAGGAATAGTACTACTTAACGCACCTTATAATAACGCAGAGAGAGGCAATGCAGATAGAGGAGTCTGAAAAAGAGGAGTCAGAGGAGGAAGGTGGCTTTGAGGAGGTGGAAGACCAAACACAGCAGGCGTCCCAGTGGGCTTGTTGTCACCTTTCGGGGACCCTTGGTGTTGTACGTGGCTGGGTGAAGGAAGAGACCTTCAATGACATCAGTGAGGACAAGGAACGGGACATGGCTAGCTTGGTATCCAACCTTGTGCAAATGGGGAGTTTGCGGTTGTGCAAATGGACTGTTTGCGGTTGTTTTGCGATGCGTTAAATGGGGAGTTTGGTCTGTCACTGTGAAGCGGGCGTAACCCTTACACTACCTGATCGATACAACATCATACCTGGTGTTTTAAAGCACATTATTCCAAACAATTTAGGAATGTTAGGTGATTTATGCCCTTTATGGAATAAAACCAGACTCTGCATCAACTATGTAATTTTACGTGGGAGTTTTGCCATGGATCCCCCTCCGGCATGCCACAGTCCAGGTGTTAGTCCCCTTGAAACAACTTTTCCATCACTATTGTGGCCAGAAAGAGTCCCTGTGGGTTTTAAAATTCGCCTGCCTATTGAAGTCAATGGCGGTTCGCCCGGTTCGCCCGTTCGTGAACATTTGCGAAAATTTTCGTTCGCCGTTCACGAACGGAAAATTTTAAGTTTGCAACATCACTACTGCTAGACGTGAAGCATTGGTTATCAGACCGCTGCTCCTTAACCTAGTAAACCAAGTATAACGTGGTGTCTCTCAGTCTCCAACTGCATGATTGACAGCCCCCGCTCACAATCAATTGGCTGCAGTAGAGCAGGCGGGTTGCATAGCACTAGCCACTATGCCAGGCAAACAGGGCAGAAATGTCCACCCTTCTCCATCCGGCCGTTCTACATTGAGCAGCGTACATCACTCTAGCGCACCTTAAACTTTCAATAGATATGTGACCATGCTAAACAGTGAAAGTTATAGGTTGCTCAAGCAAAAGTCGAAACTGCGCTAGAATATTTAGTTCGACTTGAGCGTAAAGCGTAAGGGTTAAAAATGTATTTTCACCAAACACATAAAAAAAATATATATATATAATTTTAATATTGAAGAAAGTTTTAAAGGGGTTAAAAGGAATATTGTATATGTACGAAAAGGTGAGAGTAAGCGCTAAAAGAGCTTAAAAGGCTAACAAACTTGTGGCTAAATCTTACAATTTATTACCTTCGATAAAGGCTAAACATAAACAAATATCACAATAAAACCACAATAACAACAATAAAATTAGAAACATGGATCCATGTCTAACTTCTAAAAACAAAAGTACATAATAAAATCTCCTGGGAGATGCGAATTACAGTGGGAGTGTTGACACTCCTTGATGGTGATACACAAGTGTGGGAAGTTGAATAAAAATACAAATATTAATACTTATAAGCAATTCCAAACTCACAATGTCAATCAAATATAAAGTCAATCAAAAATGGTGAAAAAATGGTGGAAAAAGTGAAATGTGAATGTTCGTATTAAACCGTGGGTGGGTCCTCCAACGTTGCTGATGGGTAGTGAGAGATCTATAGTCAAATATAGATGTTAAATGAAGTTGTAGAAAAAATGAGTGAAAAATATAATTCAACCTTTAGGCAAAGGTCATTTAGAACCAAAATACAAAAAACAAAAAGCAAAAAATAGAAAAAATAAATGAAAAAATCCACTTTGGTGAAATCATATATGAAATGTAGCAATCCAAAAAAGAGTTCGTGTTAGTTGTGTGCAAAACATGGGGGATTAAAACAAATTCTGTGCCCAGTGAGTTCAATGTCCCATCCGATGTTAAAAGTAAAATCACAATAAATAGCAACAAAAAAACCTGTAGGAAAACAAAGAAAAACAAAATAGTGCAACACTGTATACAATAGATAATAATGGTAATTAAAATCAAGCTCACCAGTATGCCAACGCGTTTCGGCCTAGATTAGGCCTTTCTCAAGACTATACTGTGTAGTGATCTCTGGGAGCTTTAAATAGAGAGTGTGAGAAAACAATTGGTGCCATTTTGGCGCCAAAATCGGAAAGACTTCCCTTTCCTGTTTGCCCCATTGCATCTCTGGGATGTTTCCTGTGGTTTCTATCCTATTCCCATCCAACCTATATTAATTGTAAATTAGAGAGCCTCTATACTATGTATCGGTCTAGAAATGGCCTTATTGTTCCTAAGGGTTATTTGGCAATCGATCCGGTACTCTTCTACAGTGGCTCTATACATCCTTTATGTATAGTAATAAATTGTTTGCTGTCTGCGGACTGATTTCCCTTTTTTTCTGTGTTGATGTTATTATTAGGGAATGGATGCTTACTTTAGATCAACCTAATCCTTATATAGTCAGAAGCGCTCAAATCGGAAGACACGGATGTTTACACAGCCGACTTCCGCCTTAGCTCCTTGGATGCGTTCAGATCGGGAGATACCGGATGTTTACACAGCCGACTTCCGCCCTGATTGATTTGCTCCATTTCGTTCTGGAGTGTGACCGGAAGTGAAGTCCTGTCTTCCGGTTTGGCTTCTGGTTACTGTGGTAGATTACCACATTTGTCAGTTTTATTGTCAATGCCGGTTTTGGTTAGAACCTGATATGTCCATATTTAGGCTTTAGCTTCATATGTATGTGCATTTTAAAAGTAAATCAGAGTGAAATTGTCAAATCAATATATTTAGTAAATTAGTGGGATATATATTCAGAGTCTTCATGATATTATGAAACTTCTTAATCTGTCACTACTTTGTGGAACGGCTATAATTATCTAGCTTTTCTCAATATTTGTAACGATCTCTATTCTGATCTGTTAGTCTGTATTAGAAAAAGACAAATAAAACAAATTTAAACCCTGTGTTTGTGTATTTCTCACTACCTACTGTTATGGTCAACAGAGGTGAGGTGGATCTGTTATATATATCCTAAAATGGAGTTTTAGAGTTCACCGGAGTTGTTATCTTTCTGTTAAGTGAACCCGTTGGTTATGGATACACTGAGAGTTTGGACCTTACTGTACTTTCAGATGGAGTTATAAACTCAAGGTACTTGAGTGGTACATTAGATAAATACGTGGGTGTCTTACTAAGGGTGGCTATTTCTCAAATATAAGCTGGGGTCTGATAATGATCAAGAAGATCTATTCTTATAGGTGACTTATGTTAGATATTCTAACATACATAGTGTAACTATACTTGGATCCTTAGTTTGCTTGTTGTGCTTTAGGATTTACCATTTTATTCTTCATTGGGCTATAATTTATGGATCAGATTGTGAACGAGGGATCTACTAATGAGGGATTCATGTTCCATTCGAAAGTTCTATCCTAAGTAAATGTCTAGGTGTTGTTGAATTAGATATTACTGAATGATTTCTTAAAAACTGTTTTCTAAATAGTTATTTTTGGTGTATGGATCTGTTGTCAGACATAATGTACTATTGTTTATATCATCCTTTGTGTCCATTATATTTATACTGGTATATTTCTATACTACAGTAAATTTCTAACTGATACTTGGTTCTTGCCTTTATTATAGAGTTTTGTAAGCACCCTGATTAGATAGTGCAGGACAGGTACTCTAATCTTTCTTAGTTCATCCTTGGTCTATTTCAAAAGGTAGATGTTTAGCAGTTATAGCTTTTAGTTAAATTGCTGACTGGGATGTATTCATTTCGAGGTACACCTGGTGTGTATTTAACCAGTATGCTTCCTTATTCTAGACCTGGGAGATCAAAGTTATGGTAACCATCTCAGTGGGCTTATACTATGGTCAAGGTACCAATTATGTCTTATATGGGAACTGTTATTTAATAGAAAGCAAGTGTGTTAGGTCTTCCTTATGATTTAGACCTTTGGGATAAAGACAGTCCATCAAAAAGATCCATCTTGACTCATTAAATAATAGTCTCTGTTCGTGGTTCCCTCCTCGCCAGTCTGCTTTTACCTTTTGGATTCCCAAAAAACTGAAGTCTTTTAGATTTCCCTTATGGGTTGTCGCAAAGTGTTTATAAAGTGGGGTATCCGTTCTACCTTTCTCGATGCATAGGATGTGTTCCCTAATCCTATCCTTAAGGGCTCTTGATGTTTGCCCTACGTATTGCAACCCACAGGTGCAGGAGACTAGATAGATGATATTTTTATCGTTACATCTGATCAACTCTTTGATCCTATATTTCTCGTTCTTTTGAAAGGATGAAAAGGTGTCAGTCTTTCGACCATTCTTGCAAGCTTTACAGCTTGGACATGGATAGAATCCTTTGATGCTTTTCTTTTGGCAGTTTGTAATGTAGTTGGTATTCCCTTTTCTTGGAATGCTAGGAGCTAGCATAGTTTTCAAATTCCTAGTTTTCCTGTAAATGAATTTTGGTTGTGAGATCAGCTTTTCCCCAATCACGTCGTCCTCTTTGAGTATAGCCCAATGTTTCTTGATAATCCTTTCCAGGATGTATCTGTTCTCACAATATTCCGAAATCATGGGGACATCTATTATTATGTCATTCCAGATCTTTTTTGGTTTATTTTTGTAACGCAGGAGGTTCTCTCTATTGATCTTGCCAACTTCTTTGATTTTTTCATCCAGGGATTCTTTATCATACCCCCTTTCTAAGAAGCGCTGTTTCAATAAGTTCACCTGTGTGGTCCATTTTTCGGTTGTTGAACAGTTTTTCCTCACCCTCAAAAATTGGCCCTTCGGTATGTTTGATTTCCAGGTAGGATGATGGCAGCTTGTGTTGTGTATATAGTTATTACAGTCAACCTCCTTAAAGAAGGTTGACGTCTCAAGCTTGCCGTTCTTCACCTCAATCCTCAGATCCAAGAAGTCCAATTTCTCTTGGCTGTATTGGTGTGTGAACTTCAGATTTTTCTCGTTGTTGTTCATTATATCAATAGTATACAGCAGATCTTCCAATGAGCCACTCCAAATTATAAAAATATCATCTATATATCTTGAATACTGGACCAGGTCCGCGCCAGCTGGGCATGAGTCCCAGAAGATGTTTTCCCATGCGCCCATATAAAGATTGGCATAGCTTGGCGCGAACCTGGTCCCCATTGCTGTGCCGCACAGTTGTTTATAAAACTGGTTGTTATTGCAGAAATAATTATGATTCAAGATATAGTTGATACAGTCCAGTATGAAAATCCTCTGTTCGTCGGGTATTTCCTGATCTTTTTTTAGAAATGAGTTGACCGCCTCTATCCCAAGATTGTGTGGGATGCTGGTATATAGTGACGCAACGTCACATGTAGCCATTATGTAGTTGTCTTTCCAGGAAATTGTGTTTAGTAGTGACAGAACTTGTGTCGAATCCCTGAGATACGATGGTAATGATACTACATATTTCTGTAATATCTTGTCCACATACTCAGATAAATTGCTTGTCAAGGATCCTATCCCGGATATGATGGGCCTTCCCGGTGGATCTATCATAGACTTGTGGACTTTAGGTAGTTGGTAGAAGACAGGTGTTTTTGGGTATGATACTCTGATGTAGTTATATTCCCTTTCGCTGAGAATTCCCTCTGTTTTTGCTTCTCCAAGGAGGACCTCTAGTTCTTTCTTGAACCTTGCAACTGGATTGTTACAGAGTTTTTGATAGGTACTGGCATCACTCAAAATCCTCAGACATTCGTCCTCATATTTGGTCTTATCCATAATGACGATACCGCCACCTTTATCGGCTGGTTTGATGATTAATTGGTGATTCCTTTCTAGGTTTTTGATTGTCTCCAGTTGTGGTCTTGTTAGATTATGTCTAATCTGGTTGCATTTTGATAGTTTCAGGTTCCTTATGTCTTGGCAGACATTCATTTCGAATGTCTCGATATGATTCCCTTTGCTGGTGATGGGGTAAAATGAAGACTTGGCCTTTAAGTCGGTATGTACAAACCGGTCATTGACATTAGTTATTTGAGATGTTGGATATGCCTCAATTGGAGATTTTAGGAAATGCCTTTTTAGGGTTAGCTTCCTAACCAGTTCCTTGGCACTTATAAAGGTTTGGAATTTGTCCATCTTTTTGGATGGGGCAAAGCTCAGTCCGTATGAGAGTACCTCTATTTCTTTTTCTGTCAGTGTGGTAGAACTCAGATTAAACAGTCCTTTAGTCGTTTTGTCGGTGCCATCACTAGTGGGGTTATTGTTCTTGGAGCCTAGTACTGTTGTCTGATCTGGCTTCTGTTTCCTTGATCTACTGCCCCCTCTGGATCCTCTAAGGGTCTTTTTCTGCTTGTGGAACATGATTGTTCGTCTGTATCCATATTTTTTCTTTTTAGTGTTTGTTTGTTTTTCTCTTTTTCCCTTGGTGGTAGGGGGCTCTCCCCTAAAAAAACTTTGTCTGTTCCTTGGGCATTTTCTTGCATTGTGAGGGGCCTAGGTTGTTGTGGGGTATGTGTGTGTTGGCCCTCTCGCACATTGGAGTGTTGTTGGTTATTATTCCATTGTGGATCTCTCTGGATGTAAGGACGGTCATCTTTCCAGCTTGGTTTTCTATATCCTTTGTGCATATTCTGGTTGTGTTCTCTATAGCCTGTCTGAACGTATGATTTTTCATCAGGCCTTGAATGGTTTGTTCCTTCATTTCTATAATTTGCCCTCCAACGGGGCGGTGATCTTCTATCATCATGGTAGTAATGTTGGCGTTTGTGATGGTAGGTCTGTGGACGGAAATGTCCATAGTTCTGCCTACTGCTCCCGAACCCAGGTTCGTGTTCCCAGTAAGTTTGATCTTGATTTCTTCTATTACTGTACCATGGTCTCCTTTTGGAGTAACCATAATCATTGTATTCTCTGTGGTATTGTTCATCTGACTGATACATGTTGTATCCGTGATCTCTATTGTATATAGAGTCTCTCGTGTCGGGATAGTGGCTGTTGTTTGTTCTCACAGGGGAGCGGAAATGTGTTCTACGTCTTCCGTAACCCTCATTCCCTGTTTTCATATAGTGCCCCTGTGTTTTCTTTTTTCTGTAGTTGACCTCTGTCCAGTTATCTCGTGTGTCTTCATCTTTCTCTTTAGGATCTCGTTCTAATGTTTCTTGTGGATATACCTCCCTTGTCTCATATGATGGGTCGTTCCCTCGTGTGTTATTCCCATCCGCCAAATTCTTGGTGTCCAGTTCCCTGTTTAGCTTCTTCATCTTCTTTTGGATCACATCTTCTCTTGTTTTTGTGACCCGTTTGATTAGTGTATCCCTTCTTTCAGCTATCTCCTTAGACTCAGGTCCTGTACTGTCCAAATTGGTTAACAGTACTTCGTCATCTTTAATCTCGTCGTCTAATTTGGTGATTAGGGAAGACTTGAACTCAATGATCAATTTCATTAGTTGTCTCGATGTTTCCAAGAGAATATTCATCCATTTCTCAGCAAAGTCTGGATCAGCTAGCTGAAATGAGCACTCCTTTCTAATACTCAGGCCTTTAGGGATGATGTCGAGTTCCAAACATTTATTTAAAAATGAAATTTCGGCCTTATATTTGACTTCAGAGATGAGGAGTTTCTCTAAATTTTTGAATATGGATGGAATATCTATTCTATCTGGATCATCAATATTGCCATCTATCGGTGTAGTGATACTTAGGGTGATATCCCTTCTTAGTGTTGACAACAGATCCATAACTATAATTAAGGGTGTGTGCGGGCAGTGTTCTTAAGCATATAATGCCGCTGACAGCTGTCCTAAAGGGTAGCATCTCAAAGACCTACTAGGAAAAAACAATCTAAAATGGAGAGAATTGGACCGAGCGCTACAGTGGGGCCTTAAGCTTACTAACAGTTAGCCTCCTAGTAGGCTGATAATAGTACTAATACGAAAAGGTGAGAGTAAGCGCTTGTTACGGTACCAACAGTGTACCAAGGGTTAATACCAGGGAACAACGTCCTGCATAGGGAATCAGCAATTCACAAACCAGCCAGTTTTCAGGTTTAAAACAGAATATCTGCTTTATTTGAAGGCAGCACACAGATTTATACACCCTCGCTTCAGGTTACAAAGGGCATTGGTTTAACAGTAAAGCAAACATATGAACAATGCATCAAACAATTGTCTATTCACAGGTAAAACAGATTAACATATTAAGTTAATTAACTAGGGAAGAACGTTTACTCAGACAATCTGATGTTGGGCAGTCTAGTTAACATAATCACACAAGGACACAATCAGTTTACCCAGACAGACTCCTGAGACACAATCAGATCTTAAACATACATAGAATACATCTTATTACAGAATATAGGAACAGTTCTTATTAGCTATAAAGTCTTTTATGCCCACTTTGCTTATAGAGTCACAATTGCTCCCACAAGGGGCACTCACACCCTGTACCCATCCTGTATTTATGGATACAGGGTGACATAGACATAAGACAGAGGTATGAAAGTACATGGGGTGTCCAGCATATAAAATTCCATATTTCCATGCAGTCTCTGGGTATCCTTAAGCCCATGTACCTCCAGCCCAAAGAATGTTCCATAACAGGCCCTCCAATGTACAGTGGCGAGATTGGTTTTGTCACAGCGCTAAAAGAGCTTAAAAGGCTAACAAACTTGTGGCTAAATCTTACAATTTATTACCTTCGATAAAGGCTAAACATAAACAAATATCACAATAAAACCACAATAACAACAATAAAATTAGAAACATGGATCCATGTCTAACTTCTAAAAACAAAAGTACATAATAAAATCTCCTGGGAGATGCGAATTACAGTGGGAGTGTTGACACTCCTTGATGGTGATACACAAGTGTGGGAAGTTGAATAAAAATACAAATATTAATACTTATAAGCAATTCCAAACTCACAATGTCAATCAAATATAAAGTCAATCAAAAATGGTGAAAAAATGGTGGAAAAAGTGAAATGTGAATGTTCGTATTAAACCGTGGGTGGGTCCTCCAACGTTGCTGATGGGTAGTGAGAGATCTATAGTCAAATATAGATGTTAAATGAAGTTGTAGAAAAAATGAGTGAAAAATATAATTCAACCTTTAGGCAAAGGTCATTTAGAACCAAAATACAAAAAACAAAAAGCAAAAAATAGAAAAAATAAATGAAAAAATCCACTTTGGTGAAATCATATATGAAATGTAGCAATCCAAAAAAGAGTTCGTGTTAGTTGTGTGCAAAAAATGGGGGATTAAAACAAATTCTGTGCCCAGTGAGTTCAATGTCCCATCCGATGTTAAAAGTAAAATCACAATAAATAGCAACAAAAAAACCTGTAGGAAAACAAAGAAAAACAAAATAGTGCAACACTGTATACAATAGATAATAATGGTAATTAAAATCAAGCTCACCAGTATGCCAACGCGTTTCGGCCTAGATTAGGCCTTTCTCAAGACTATACTGTGTAGTGATCTCTGGGAGCTTTAAATAGAGAGTGTGAGAAAACAATTGGTGCCGTTTTGGCGCCAAAATCGGAAAGACTTCCCTTTCCTGTTTGCCCCATTGCATCTCTGGGATGTTTCCTGTGGTTTCTATCCTATTCCCATCCAACCTATATTAATTGTAAATTAGAGAGCCTCTATACTATGTATCGGTCTAGAAATGGCCTTATTGTTCCTAAGGGTTATTTGGCAATCGATCCGGTACTCTTCTACAGTGGCTCTATACATCCTTTATGTATAGTAATAAATTGTTTGCTGTCTGCGGACTGATTTCCCTTTTTTTCTGTGTTGATGTTATTATTAGGGAATGGATGCTTACTTTAGATCAACCTAATCCTTATATAGTCAGAAGCGCTCAAATCGGAAGACACCGGATGTTTACACAGCCGACTTCCGCCTTAGCTCCTTGGATGCGTTCAGATCGGGAGATACCGGATGTTTACACAGCCGACTTCCGCCCTGATTGATTTGCTCCATTTTGTTCTGGAGTGTGACCGGAAGTGAAGTCCTGTCTTCCGGTTTGGCTTCTGGTTACTGTGGTAGATTACCACATTTGTCAGTTTTATTGTCAATGCCGGTTTTGGTTAGAACCTGATATGTCCATATTTAGGCTTTAGCTTCATATGTATGTGCATTTTAAAAGTAAATCAGAGTGAAATTGTCAAATCAATATATTTAGTAAATTAGTGGGATATATATTCAGAGTCTTCATGATATTATGAAACTTCTTAATCTGTCACTACTTTGTGGAACGGCTATAATTATCTAGCTTTTCTCAATATTTGTAACGATCTCTATTCTGATCTGTTAGTCTGTATTAGAAAAAGACAAATAAAACAAATTTAAACCCTGTGTTTGTGTATTTCTCACTACCTACTGTTATGGTCAACAGAGGTGAGGTGGATCTGTTATATATATCCTAAAATGGAGTTTTAGAGTTCACCGGAGTTGTTATCTTTCTGTTAAGTGAACCCGTTGGTTATGGATACACTGAGAGTTTGGACCTTACTGTACTTTCAGATGGAG
Organism: Bombina bombina; assembly: GCF_027579735.1. Classification (NCBI taxonomy): domain Eukaryota; kingdom Metazoa; phylum Chordata; class Amphibia; order Anura; family Bombinatoridae; genus Bombina; species Bombina bombina. The sequence goes on from NC_069502.1 coordinate 27,398,877, forward strand.
TTATAAACTCAAGGTACTTGAGTGGTACATTAGATAAATACGTGGGTGTCTTACTAAGGGTGGCTATTTCTCAAATATAAGCTGGGGTCTGATAATGATCAAGAAGATCTATTCTTATAGGTGACTTATGTTAGATATTCTAACATACATAGTGTAACTATACTTGGATCCTTAGTTTGCTTGTTGTGCTTTAGGATTTACCATTTTATTCTTCATTGGGCTATAATTTATGGATCAGATTGTGAACGAGGGATCTACTAATGAGGGATTCATGTTCCATTCGAAAGTTCTATCCTAAGTAAATGTCTAGGTGTTGTTGAATTAGATATTACTGAATGATTTCTTAAAAACTGTTTTCTAAATAGTTATTTTTGGTGTATGGATCTGTTGTCAGACATAATGTACTATTGTTTATATCATCCTTTGTGTCCATTATATTTATACTGGTATATTTCTATACTACAGTAAATTTCTAACTGATACTTGGTTCTTGGACATATCAGGTTCTAACCAAAACCGGCATTGACAATAAAACTGACAAATGTGGTAATCTACCACAGTAACCAGAAGCCAAACCGGAAGACAGGACTTCACTTCCGGTCACACTCCAGAACGAAATGGAGCAAATCAATCAGGGCGGAAGTCGGCTGTGTAAACATCCGGTATCTCCCGATCTGAACGCATCCAAGGAGCTAAGGCGGAAGTCGGCTGTGTAAACATCCGGTGTCTTCCGATTTGAGCGCTTCTGACTATATAAGGATTAGGTTGATCTAAAGTAAGCATCCATTCCCTAATAATAACATCAACACAGAAAAAAAGGGAAATCAGTCCGCAGACAGCAAACAATTTATTACTATACATAAAGGATGTATAGAGCCACTGTAGAAGAGTACCGGATCGATTGCCAAATAACCCTTAGGAACAATAAGGCCATTTCTAGACCGATACATAGTATAGAGGCTCTCTAATTTACAATTAATATAGGTTGGATGGGAATAGGATAGAAACCACAGGAAACATCCCAGAGATGCAATGGGGCAAACAGGAAAGGGAAGTCTTTCCGATTTTGGCGCCAAAACGGCACCAATTGTTTTCTCACACTCTCTATTTAAAGCTCCCAGAGATCACTACACAGTATAGTCTTGAGAAAGGCCTAATCTAGGCCGAAACGCGTTGGCATACTGGTGAGCTTGATTTTAATTACCATTATTATCTATTGTATACAGTGTTGCACTATTTTGTTTTTCTTTGTTTTCCTACAGGTTTTTTTGTTGCTATTTATTGTGATTTTACTTTTAACATCGGATGGGACATTGAACTCACTGGGCACAGAATTTGTTTTAATCCCCCATTTTTTGCACACAACTAACACGAACTCTTTTTTGGATTGCTACATTTCATATATGATTTCACCAAAGTGGATTTTTTCATTTATTTTTTCTATTTTTTGCTTTTTGTTTTTTGTATTTTGGTTCTAAATGACCTTTGCCTAAAGGTTGAATTATATTTTTCACTCATTTTTTCTACAACTTCATTTAACATCTATATTTGACTATAGATCTCTCACTACCCATCAGCAACGTTGGAGGACCCACCCACGGTTTAATACGAACATTCACATTTCACTTTTTCCACCATTTTTTCACCATTTTTGATTGACTTTATATTTGATTGACATTGTGAGTTTGGAATTGCTTATAAGTATTAATATTTGTATTTTTATTCAACTTCCCACACTTGTGTATCACCATCAAGGAGTGTCAACACTCCCACTGTAATTCGCATCTCCCAGGAGATTTTATTATGTACTTTTGTTTTTAGAAGTTAGACATGGATCCATGTTTCTAATTTTATTGTTGTTATTGTGGTTTTATTGTGATATTTGTTTATGTTTAGCCTTTATCGAAGGTAATAAATTGTAAGATTTAGCCACAAGTTTGTTAGCCTTTTAAGCTCTTTTAGCGCTTACTCTCACCTTTTCGTATTAGTACTATTATCAGCCTACTAGGAGGCTAACTGTTAGTAAGCTTAAGGCCCCACTGTAGCGCTCGGTCCAATTCTCTCCATTTTGAATATTGTATATGTCAAAGTGTCAGGTGACTGGAAAGGGCTCCAGTGTGTATATATATAGATATATAGTAGTGTTAAGATCCATATTTTTACTATAGATTTACAATTTATAACAAGAGTTTGAATCCCACTTTAGGAAATATTTTTAAGTGTTTATGTATTGTTTTTGAAGGTGGCATGGTTGTTGGTGCCAGACCGCTGGTCTGAGTATTAAAAAAACTGCTGATCTACTTGGATTTTCACACACAGCGTTCTCTAGGGTTTACAGAGAATAGTCCAAAAAAGAGAATATATCCAGTGAGCGGCAGTTGTGTGGATGAAAAAAAAAAGATCAGAGGAGAATGGGCAGACTGGTTTGAGATGATAGAAAGGCAACAGTAACTCAAATAACCACTTGTTACAATCAAGGTATGCAGAATACCATCTCTAAACACACAACAAGTCGCACCTTGAAGCAGATGGGCTACAGCAGCAGAAGACCACAACGGGTGCCACTCCTGTCAGCTAAGAACAGGAAACTGAGGCTACAATTCACACAAGCTCACCTAAATGGCAAAATAGAAGATTGGAAAAACGTTGCCTGGTCTGATAAGTCTCGATTTCAGCTGTGACATTAAGATGGTAGGGTCAGAATTTGGCATAAACAACATGAAAGCATGAATCCATCCTGCCTTGTATCAACAGTTCAGGCTGCTGGTGGTGGTCTTATGGTGTGGGGGATATATTCTTTGCACAATTTGGGCCCCTTAGTACCAATTGAGCATTGTTTAAATGCCACGGCCTACCTGAGTATTGTTGCTGACCATGTCCATTCCTTCATGACTACAGTGTACCCATCTTCTGATGGCTACTTCCATCAGGATAATGCACCATGTCACAAAGCTCAGATCATCTCAAACTGGTTTCTTGAACATGACAATGAGTTCACTGTACTCCAGTGGTCTCCACAGTCACCAGATCTCAATCTAGTAGAGCACCTTTGGGATGTGGTGGAACAGGAGATTCACATCAAGGATGTGCAGCTGACAAATCTGAAGCAACTGAGTGATGCTATCATGTTAATATGGACCAAAATGTCTGAGGAATGTTTCCAACACCTTGTTGAATCTATGTCATGAAGAATAAAGGCAGTTCTGAAGGCAAAGGTGGTCCAACCCAGTACTAGCAAGGTGTTCCTAATAAAGTGGCTAGTGAATCTAAATAGCCCAAAAGATCTGCACTCATTGGATTTTCAAGTGTAGCAAATTTATTCAAACATTAGTGACATTTTAGCGACCTCACTCTGAGGAAGGAGAGTGAGTTTCCCGAAATGTCACTATTGCTTGAATAAATTTGCTACGCTAGAAAATCCAGTGAGTACGGATCTTTTGCGCTACATGTATGTGTGTGTGTGTGTATATATATATATATATGTGCATATATGTGTGTGTGTGTATATATGTGTATTTATGTATATATGTATATATGTGTATTTATATGTGTATTTATGTATTTATATGTAAATGTGTGTATTTATGTATTTATATGTGTATATGTGTATTTATGTATTTATATGTGTATGTGTGTATTTATGTATTTATATGTGTATATGTGTATTTATGTATTTATATGTGTATGTGTGTATGTATGTATTTATATGTGTATATGTGTATTTATGTATTTATATGTAAATGTGTATTTATGTATTTATATGTGTATATGTGTGTATTTATGTATTTATATGTGTATATGTGTATTTATGTATCTATATATGTGTATGTGTATATTTATGTATTTATATGTATATGTGTATATTTATGTATTTATATGTGTATATGTGTATTTATGTATTTATATGTTTACATATGTATTTATGTATTTATATGTGTATGTGTGTATTTATGTATTTATATGTGTATATGTGTATTTATTTATTTATGTATTAATATGTGTATGTGTGTATTTATGTATTTATATGTATATGTATTTATTTATTCATATGTGTATATGTGTATTTATGTATTTATATGTATATGTCTGTATTTATGTATTTATATGTGTATATGTGTATTTATGTATTTATATGTGTATGTGTGTATTTATTTATTTATATGTGTATATGTGTATTTATGTATTTATATGTATATGTGTGTATTTATGTATTTGTATGTGTATATGTGTATTTATGTATTTATATGTATATGCATGTATTTATGTATTTATATGTGTATATGTGTATTTATGTATTTATATGTATATGTGTATATTTATTTATTTATATGTATATGTGTGTATTTATGTATTTATATGTGTATATATGTATTTATGTATTTATATGTGTATATGTGTATTAATGTATTTATATGTATATGTGTGTATTTTTTGTATTTATATGTGTATATGGGAATTTATGTATTTATATGTGTATATATGTATTTATATGTGTATATATGTATTTATGTATTTATATGTGTATATATGTATTTATATGTGTATATGTGTATATATGTATTTATATGTGTATATATGTATTTTTATGTGTATATATATATTTATGTATTTATATGTATATGTGTGTATTTATGTATTTATATGTGTATATATGTATTTATGTATTTATATGTGTATATGTGTATTTATGTATTTATATGTGTATATGTGTATTTATGTAGGTTAATAGGACAAGTGCACTCTCACGAACAGTATCACGATTTGCCAGGGTGCATGAATGTGGGTAATAATAGCAAAAGATAGAAGACAGCACTCTCTGGTCTTAAATACAAAGGTTATTTTATTTGCAGTGACGTTTTGGGGAAAGCTTCCCCTTCCTTAGACCCTCGGTCTGAGGAAAGGGAAGCTCTCCCCAAAACATCATTGCAAATAAAATAACCTTTGTATTTAAGACCAGAGAGTGCTGTCTTCTATCTTTTGTGTATTTATGTATATATGTATATATGTGTGTATTTATGTATTTATATTTGTATTTATGTATTCATATGTGTATATGTGTATTTATGTATTTATATGTATATGTGTATTTATGTATTTATATGTGTATATGTGTATTTATGTATTTATATGTGTATATATGTACATATGTATTTATATTTCTATATGTGTATTTATGTATTTATATGTATATGTGTGTATTTATGTATTTATATGTGTATATGTGTATTTATGTATTTATATGTATTTGTGTATATTTATGTATTTATATGTGTATATGTGTATTTATGTATTTATATCTGTATACATGTTTTTATGTATTTATATGTATATGTGTATATTTATGTATTTATATGTGTATATGTGTATTTATGTATTTATATTTGTATACATGTATTTATGTATTTATATGTATATGTGTATATTTATGTATTTATATGTATATGTGTATATTTATGTATTTATATCTGTATATGTGTATTTATGTATTTATATCTGTATACGTGTATTTATGTATTTATATGTATATGTGTATATTTATGTATTTATATGTGTATATGTGAATTTATGTATTTATATGTATATGTGTGTATTTATGTATTTATATGTATATGTGTGTATTTATTTATATGTGTATATGTGTATTAATTTATTTATATGTATATGTGTGTATTTATGTATTTATATGTGTATATATGTATTTATATGTGTATATATGTATTTTTATGTGTATATATGTATTTATGTATTTATATGTATATGTGTGTATTTATGTATTTATATGTGTATATATGTATTTATGTATTTATATGTGTATATGTGTATTTATGTATTTATATGTGTATATGTGTATTTATGTATTTATATGTGTATATGTGTATTTATGTAGGTTAATAGGACAAGTGCACTCTCACGAACAGTGTCACGATTTGCCAGGGTGCATGAATGTGGGTAATAATAGCAAAAGATAGAAGACAGCACTCTCTGGTCTTAAATAAAAAGGTTATTTTATTTGCAGTGACGTTTTGGGGAAAGCTTCCCCTTCCTTAGACCCTCGGTCTGAGGAAAGGGAAGCTCTCCCCAAAACATCATTGCAAATAAAATAACCTTTGTATTTAAGACCAGAGAGTGCTGTCTTCTATCTTTTGTGTATTTATGTATATATGTATATATGTGTGTATTTATGTATTTATATTTGTATTTATGTATTCATATGTGTATATGTGTATTTATGTATTTATATGTATATGTGTATTTATGTATTTATATGTGTATATGTGTATTTATGTATTTATGTATTTATATGTGTATATATGTACATATGTATTTATGTATTTATATTTCTATATGTGTATTTATGTATTTATATGTATATGTGTGTATTTCTGTATTTATATGTGTATTTATGTATTTATATGTATTTGTGTATATTTATGTATTTATATGTGTATATGTGTATTTATGTATTTATATCAGTATACATGTATTTATGTATTTATATGTATATGTGTATATTTATGTATTTATATGTGTATATGTGTATTTATGTATTTATATCTGTATACATGTATTTATGTATTTATATGTATATGTGTATATTTATGTATTTATATGTATATGTGTATATTTATGTATTTATATGTGTATTTATGTATTTATATCTGTATACATGTATTTATGTATTTATATGTATATGTGTATATTTATGTATGTATATGTGTATATGTGAATTTATGTATTTATATGTATATGTGTGTATTTATGTATTTATATGTATATGTGTGTATTTATTAATATGTGTATATGTGTATTAAATTATTTATATTTATATGTGTGTATTTATGTATATGTGTATTTATTTATTTATTTATGTATTTATATGTGTATGTGTGTATTTATGTATTTATATGTGTATATATGTATTTATGTATTTATATGTGTACATATGTATTTATGTATTTATATGTATATGTGTGTATTTATGTATTTATATGTGTATTTATGTATTTATATGTATATGTGTGTATTTATGTATTTATATATGTATATTTGTATTTATGTATTTATATGTATATATGTGTATTTATGTATTTATATGTGTATATATATTTATTTATGTATTTATATGTGTATATGTGTATTTATGTATTTATATGTGTATATGTGTATTTATGTATTTATATGTGTATATGTGTATTTATGTAGGTTAATAGGACAAGTGCACTCTCACGAACAGTATCACGATTTGCCAGGGTGCATGAATGTGGGTAATAATAGCAAAAGATAGAAGACAGCACTCTCTGGTCTTATATGTGTGTATTTATGTATTTATATGTGTATATGTGTATTTATGTATTTATATGTATTTGTGTATATTTATGTATTTATATGTGTATATGTGTATTTATATCAGTATACATGTATTTATATGTATATGTGTATATTTATGTATTTATATGTGTATATGTGTATTTATGTGTTTATATCTGTATACATGTATTTATGTATTTATATGTATATGTGTATATTTATGTATTTATATGTATATGTGTATATTTATGTATTTATATGTGTATATGTGTATTTATGTATTTATATCTGTATACATGTATTTATGTTTTATATGTATATGTGTATATTTATGTATGTATATGTGAATTTATGTATTTATATGTATATGTGTGTATTTATGTATTTATATGTATATGTGTGTATTTATTTATATGTGTATATGTGTATTAAATTATTTATATGTATATGTGTGTATTTATGTATTTATATGTGTATATGTGTATTTATGTATTTATATGTGTATATATGTATTTATGTATTTATATGTGTACATATGTATTTATGTATTTATATGTATATGTGTGTATTTATGTATTTATATGTGTATTTATGTATTTATGTGTGTATGTGTGTATTTATGTATTTATATGTTTATGTGTGTATTTCTGTATTTATATATGTATATTTGTATTTATTTATTTATATGTATATATGTGTATTTATGTATTTAAATGTGTACATATGTATTTATGTATTTATATGTATATGTGTGTATTTATGTATATATATATGTGTATATGTGTATTTATGTATTTACATGTATGTGTATAGTTATGTATTTATATGTATATTTGTGTATTTATGCATTTATATGTGTATATGTGTATTTATGTATTTATATGTATATGTGTGTATTTATGTATTTATATGTGTGTATGTGTATTTATGTATTTAGATGTGTATACATGTATTTATGTATTTATATGTGTATATGTGTATTTATGTATTGATATGTATATGTGTGTATTTATGTATTTATATGTGTATATGTGTATTTATGTATTTATATGTGTACATATGTATTTATGTATTTATATGTATATGTGTGTACTTATGTATTTATATGTGTATATGTGTATTTATGTATTTATATGTGTGTGTGTATTTATGTATTTATATGTATATGTGAGTATTTATTTATGTATTTATATGTGTATGTGTGTATTTATGTATTTATATGTGTATATGTGAATTTATGTATTTATCTGTGTACATATGTATTTATGTATTTATATGTATATGTGTGTATTTATGCATTTATATGTGTATATGTGTATTTATGTATTTATATGTGTACATATGTATTTATGTATTTATATGTATGTGTGTGTATTTATGTATTTATATGTGTATATGTGTATTTATGTATTTATATGTATATGTGTGTATTTATGTATTTATATGTGTATGTGTGTATTTATGTATTTATATGTGTATATGTGAATTTATGTATTTATCTGTGTACATATGTATTTATGTATTTATATGTATATGTGTGTATTTATGCATTTATATGTGTATATGTGTATTTATGTATTTACATGTGTACATATGTATTTATGTATTTATATGTATGTGTGTGTATTTATGTATTTATATGTGTATATGTGTATTTATGTATTTATATGTATATGTGTGTATTTATGTATTTATATGTGTATATATTTATTTATGTATTTATATGTATATGTGTGTATTTATGTATTTATATGTGTATATGTGTGTATTTATGTATTTATATGTGTATATATTTATTTATGTATTTATATGTATATGTGTATTTATGTGTTTATATGTAAATGTGTGTATATATGTATTAATATGTGTATGTGTGTATTTATCTGTATATGTGTGTATTTATGAATTTATATGTGTATGTGTGTATTTATGTATTTATATGTGTGTATTTATGTATTTATATGTATATGTGTGTATTTATGTATTAATATGTGTATATATTTATTTATGTATTTATATGTATATGTGTTTATTTATGTATTTATATGTGTATGTGTGTATTTATGCATTTATATGTGTATATGTGTATTTATGTATTTATATGTATATGTGTGTATGTATGCATTTATATGTGTATATGTTTATTTATGTATTTATATGTATATGTGTGTATTTATGTATTTATATGTGTGTATGTGTATTTCTGTATTTAGATGTGTATACATGTATTTATGTATTTATATGTGTAAATGTGTATTTATGTATTGATATGTATATGTGTGTATTTATGTATTTATATGTGTATATGTGTATTTATGTATTTATATGTGTACATATGTATTTATGTATTTATATGTATATGTGTGTATTTATGTATTTATATGTGTATATGTGTATTTATGTATTTATATGTGTGTGTGTGTGTATTTATGTATTTATATGTATATGTGAGTATTTATGTATTTATATGTGTATGTGTGTATTTATGTATTTATATGTGTATATGTGAATTTATGTATTTATCTGTGTACATATGTATTTATGTATTTATATGTATATGTGTGTATTTATGCATTTATATGTGTATATGTGTATTTATGTATTTATATGTATTTGTGTATATTTATGTATTTATATGTGTATATGTGTATTTATATCAGTATACATGTAATTATATGTATATGTGTATATTTATGTATTTATATGTGTATATGTGTATTTATGTATTTATATCTGTATACATGTATTTATGTATTTATATGTATATGTGTATATTTATGTATTTATATGTATATGTGTATATTTATGTATTTATATGTGTATATGTGTATTTATGTATTTATATCTGTATACATGTATTTATGTATTTATATGTATATGTGTATATTTATGTATGTATATGTGAATTTATGTATTTATATGTATATGTGTGTATTTATGTATTTATATGTATATGTGTGTATTTATTTATATGTGTATATGTGTATTAAATTATTTATATGTATATGTGTGTATTTATGTATTTATATGTGTATATGTGTATTTATTTATTTATGTATTTATATGTGTATGTGTGTATTTATGTATTTATATGTGTATATATGTATTTATGTATTTATATGTGTACATATGTATTTAAGTATTTATATGTATATGTGTGTATTTATGCATTTATATGTGTATATGTGTATTTATGTATTTATATGTGTACATATGTATTTATGTATTTATATGTATGTGTGTGTATTTATGTATTTATATGTGTATATGTGTATTTATGTATTTATATGTATATGTGTGTATTTATGTATTTATATGTGTATATATTTATTTATGTATTTATATGTATATGTGTGTATTTATGTATTTATATGTGTATATGTGTGTATTTATGTATTTATATGTGTATATATTTATTTATGTATTTATATGTATATGTGTATTTATGTGTTTATATGTAAATGTGTGTATATATGTATTAATATGTGTATGTGTGTATTTATCTGTATATGTGTGTATTTATGAATTTATATGTGTATGTGTGTATTTATGTATTTATATGTGTGTATTTATGTATTTATATGTATATGTGTGTATTTATGTATTAATATGTGTATATATTTATTTATGTATTTATATGTATATGTGTTTATTTATGTATTTATATGTGTATGTGTGTATTTATGCATTTATATGTGTATATGTGTATTTATGTATTTATATGTATATGTGTGTATGTATGCATTTATATGTGTATATGTTTATTTATGTATTTATATGTATATGTGTGTATTTATGTATTTATATGTGTGTATGTGTATTTCTGTATTTAGATGTGTATACATGTATTTATGTATTTATATGTGTAAATGTGTATTTATGTATTGATATGTATATGTGTGTATTTATGTATTTATATGTGTATATGTGTATTTATGTATTTATATGTGTACATATGTATTTATGTATTTATATGTATATGTGTGTATTTATGTATTTATATGTGTATATGTGTATTTATGTATTTATATGTGTGTGTGTGTGTATTTATGTATTTATATGTATATGTGAGTATTTATGTATTTATATGTGTATGTGTGTATTTATGTATTTATATGTGTATATGTGAATTTATGTATTTATCTGTGTACATATGTATTTATGTATTTATATGTATATGTGTGTATTTATGCATTTATATGTGTATATGTGTATTTATGTATTTATATGTATTTGTGTATATTTATGTATTTATATGTGTATATGTGTATTTATATCAGTATACATGTAATTATATGTATATGTGTATATTTATGTATTTATATGTGTATATGTGTATTTATGTATTTATATCTGTATACATGTATTTATGTATTTATATGTATATGTGTATATTTATGTATTTATATGTATATGTGTATATTTATGTATTTATATGTGTATATGTGTATTTATGTATTTATATCTGTATACATGTATTTATGTATTTATATGTATATGTGTATATTTATGTATGTATATGTGAATTTATGTATTTATATGTATATGTGTGTATTTATGTATTTATATGTATATGTGTGTATTTATTTATATGTGTATATGTGTATTAAATTATTTATATGTATATGTGTGTATTTATGTATTTATATGTGTATATGTGTATTTATTTATTTATGTATTTATATGTGTATGTGTGTATTTATGTATTTATATGTGTATATATGTATTTATGTATTTATATGTGTACATATGTATTTAAGTATTTATATGTATATGTGTGTATTTATGTATTTATATGTGTATTTATGTATTTATGTGTGTATGTGTGTATTTATGTATTTATATGTATATGTGTGTATTTATGTATTTATATATGTATATTTGTATTTATTTATTTATATGTATATATGTGTATTTATGTATTTATATGTGTACATATGTATTTATGTATTTATATGTATATGTGTGTATTTATGTATATATATATATATATATATATATATATATATATATATATATATATATATATATATGTGTGTATATGTGTATTTATGTATTTACATGTATGTGTATAGTTATGTATTTATATGTATATTTGTGTATTTATGCATTTATATGTGTATATGTGTATTTATGTATTTATATGTATATGTGTGTATTTATGTATTTATATGTGTGTATGTGTATTTATGTATTTAGATGTGTATACATGTATTTATGTATTTATATGTGTATATGTGTATTTATGTATTGATATGTATATGTGTATTTATGTATTTATATGTGTATATGTGTATTTATGTATTTATATGTGAATATAGAAAAGCGGTAGTCCTGGAGAGTATAATTAAAACGTCTTTATTTCAAACTCAGATTAAAAACGAATGGCAATCACAAGTAAAAGCATAACAGGTGTGGCACTGTTTGGCTTACGCGTTTCGGCTGGGAGCCGTAGTCATAGCCTATAGTGCTATGTGACACACCTCTCTAAATACTCATACCTAAAATCCTATTGGTTAAAAAAAGAAGAAACACACCTGTTAATTACCTACTCTATACACAGTGAAACTAATATATACATAACCTCCAAAGCAATTAAACCTTAACAAAATGTGCCAAGTACAGAATTCACTTATACAGGGAATAAGCATATTGCGGAATAAGAGATACACACCAAAACCTCAATGGAATAATACATAAAGGCAAAATAGAAATAGTGCGATATAAAATATGTGATGTGATGTGATGTGGTCTCTTTGCAACAATTACAGTCAGAATCTATTCATAACACGCAAGGCACTCTTAGTAGAGGCCCCCTGATGAAGGGAAAATCTACTTTTTACCCCATACAAGTTAGGGGTAATGTTATAGAAACCTTTTACAACAGGGTTGAACAAGATCTTATTGCTCTCAAACAGTCCAAGAAACGACCTAAAAACAACCTAAGTTTCAGGGAAAGAGCAGCAGTCAAAGAGTTAAAAGATAACTCTAGTATCACCATAAGAAAAGCGGATAAAGGAGGTATGACTGTTGTTCTTGACCGTGAAACTTATGTGGCTGAAGCATTAAGGCAACTCAACAATAGGGAGGAATATTCCATCCTTAAAGGTGACCCCACCTCTGTCTTCAGGAGGGAGCTTGTGGATCTTTTGGATGAGGGTGTGGAATCAGGGTTCATTGATCCAACTACCTTTGCATACCTGGTCCCTGATTTTCCAAAAATTCCTGCCTTCCACCATTTTCCTAAGGTCCACAAGTCCCTCCTTGAAGTTAAAGGTCGTCCAATTGTAAGTGGGGTTGATTCCCTGCTGTGTAATTTATCTGAGTGGGTGGACAGCATCCTACAGCCAATGGTTATTTCATTACCCTCGCATTTGCGAGACACAAAACATGTTTTGCAGTTAATGAAAAATGTAGTCTGGACACCACAATCCAGATGGTTAACTGTGGATGCTGTCTCACTCTACTCCTGTATACCCCATGACATAGGTTTGAAGGCAATTTGTTTTTTCTTAGACAATTTTGGTAATTATACTGAAGATTTTAACTGTTTCATTGTGAAGGTTGTGGGGTTCCTCCTTACACACAACTTTTTTGTGTTCGAGGGGGTGTACTATCTCCAAAGGTGTGGAACAGCGATGGGGGCAAAATTTGCCCCATCTTATGCAAATCTGTTCCTAGGATTCTGGGAGTTCTTCCACATCTTTGGAGATACTAACCCTTTTCGTGTCTATATATCCACATATAGAAGATATATAGACGATTTGATCTTCATATGGACAGGAACCCAACAGCAAGCTTTAGAATTCTGTTCATCCCTAAATTCGAATGACATGAATATCAAATTTACATTTGAATTTAATGACAAAAGTGCCAATTTTCTAGATCTTACCCTTATAGGGCTCCCAGATGGTAAAGTCAAAACAGTTTCCTATAGGAAACCCATCTCAGGGAATTCAGTCCTATTCGGGACTAGTTGCCATCCGAAACATGTCCCAGAAGCAATTGCTAAAGGGGAGATGATCAGATTAAAAAGAAACTGTTCAGATGACAGTGACTTCAAGACTCTAGCCAGGGACCTTGAATCTAGGTTACAACAACGCAGATATCCAATAAAAGCCATTCGTAAGGCTAAACACTTGGTGAGTTCCAAAACCAGAGACAGTCTTTTGGTAGACAAGCAGACAAATGATTCTAAGCCCTTTGAGGGAGTGACGTTTGTCACCACACATAGTGGACAATACAATGATATTTGTTCCATTATACGCAAGCACTTTAAAATCCTTAACGCAGATGATAAACTAATTGAAACGGTTAAAAGTGGTGTTAGGTGTGCATATAGGAAAGGTCCCACATTGGGCTCCCAACTATCCCCAACTATGCTGCCCACTAAGACTAATGACGCTTGTGCTTGGATTAGACATCAGGGCATGCATAAATGCGGCCATAGGAAATGCAAACCGTGTGACTTTGCACGCACTGGAAATACATTTACCAGTTATGTTACAGGAAAAACATTTAACATCAAAACACTCTTAAATTGTACATGTACTAATGTTATTTATGTACTTAATTGCTCCTCATGTAAAATTCAATACATAGGTCTCACCTCCAGAGAAGTAAACACCAGAATTAGGGAACACCTTTCCTCTTTCGCTACAGTTAAATCGAGTACCCCTGTAGTCCAGCATTTTGGGGTATACCATGGAGGGAACCTTTCTTCCTTTTCCTGGAGCGCTATAGAAAGGGTTCACAGACCTAAAAGGGGTGGCTCCATAGATCGCATACTGGAGTTGAGAGAGGCACATTGGATTTTTACAATGGGCACTCGTATTCCAAATGGTCTCAACTCCAAATATGATATCATGAATTTGTGGTAACTGTCCAGGGCTTTTCAGCTCTCTGTGAGCCTCTCCTATGCATGTCACATTTATTATTTTAGGACCTTGTAATCATTTGTGCTATTTAGGTATTTTCACCTTTTCCATATATACCTTACCCTTGAATACTTAGGACAATCATGCTACACTGTTCTAGAATCTTTACCCTACATTATTTCATACTATTATGATTTATAGTTATGTCACAGGGTTAGGGTCCACCATGAACAGCAATATAACTTTCAATGTGTAATATTCGTTTTGTTTTCTGACCCCGCATATTCTTTGGTGCAGAGATAATATGCATAGCCAATAGTGGTACACAATGTATTCTTTGAGTTTTCCATATTTTATATCGCACTATTTCTATTTTGCCTTTATGTATTATTCCATTGAGGTTTTGGTGTGTATCTCTTATTCCGCAATATGCTTATTCCCTGTATAAGTGAATTCTGTACTTGGCACATTTTGTTAAGGTTTAATTGCTTTGGAGGTTATGTATATATTAGTTTCACTGTGTATAGAGTAGGTAATTAACAGGTGTGTTTCTTCTTTTTTTAACCAATAGGATTTTAGGTATGAGTATTTAGAGAGGTGTGTCACATAGCACTATAGGCTATGACTACGGCTCCCAGCCGAAACGCGTAAGCCAAACAGTGCCACACCTGTTATGCTTTTACTTGTGATTGCCATTCGTTTTTAATCTGAGTTTGAAATAAAGACGTTTTAATTATACTCTCCAGGACTACCGCTTTTCTATATTTCTATATTTTGCCAGTGAATCCTGGATTGTTGAGCTGTGGGGAGGTGTGTGTTTGCAGCTAATAGACATTGGTGAATCTTCAGCATCAGTTCTTTTCACGGATTGGTTACTGTTGATTGACGCTTTTACCAGCAAATAGGATCTAGCGCTCATCGAGAAGGAGAGACGCTGTACATCTGCAGACCCACGAGGACGCCAAGCAGCTGAGCCGGTGAAGAGACGAGCACTCGGAGATGGTATAAGGTACCCGTGCATCGTAGATCCCAAAGTGTCCGGTATAGTAAGCAGGCTTGGGCAACAGTGGGGGATTAATCTTGATAAATCTGCCTATGTAGTTACCTATGAAAGATTCCCTAAGCTGGAATACAGTTTGGAATATATCGCACTATTAGCTGACCTTAAGTGGTTTCTCACGCATCTGTTTTTCAGCACTACTGAGTTCTTTTTCTTGTATGTTTGATTATTTGGGTACTTTACTGGCAGTACCAACACTCAGTAGCAGCGCCTGTCACACACACAAAGTAAAGTCTTAAGCTCCCCACAGCAATATGGACGAAATGGCTCACACCTCCATACACCCTCCTATACAGCAATTTTACTCTTTGATGCCCTATTCAGCAAGACATGAAGGGACTGCTAATAGTGAAGTGATATTTTCTGAGGATAAAAGTGTACTAGCACTCAGTTCACTCTTTGACATGATGGAAGATCTGCTCATTAAGGAATCCAAACTTCAGTGGGATATTTGGACAATTGAGAAATATCGATCATTACAAATGATCCCCAGAGGTCTACGTATTTTTAAATTCCCAACTTTTGATGTGGACTGTAATGATAAAGACTTTGTGGAAGAATGGAACAAAGTATTATCTAATTGCTCACTGAACCTGATGCTTCTTATGTTACAATATAAAGTTAAGCAACTTGATAAAATTAAGTTAGAAATTGCAGAGTTACAGGCAGAACTTAATTTACGCAGCACAGTATCAGATTTTGCCAAATTTGACAATATTCTTAGAGGTATCTTAGCTACTAGCAGATCAACTATCATGGAGAGAAAACACACTAAATTTTTGAGAGATAAGAATGATTATCTTAACAACACAGTGTATATATGGAGTAAAAAACAAAGGTCCACATTAAGACAAAATCAGCCTAGATTTGGGGGGAGAGGAAGGGGACGTAGGAACAGACAAAGACAGACAAATAATAATAGAAATGTAACGTTTTCTGGAAGTGATACTGAGTATAGTACTGATGGCAGTGATGAAATATCAAACATTCAAACATCAGGTGTAACTGCCAGTATTATCACTAGCGAACCTCAGTGTGTAGGAGAGATACAAAGTAACTCACAACCTGTACATAGGTCTATAACCACTCCCCAACCACATTTAGCAGAGACATCTCATAATACAACTCCCCAAACTAACTCTAACTACTCCATGTATCCTATACCTGTATCCCAGTCAGGTCTACATGTTAATGCCATACAAACAGGAAATATAGGCATTATGGAACAGGTTTTTCCCCAGGACCAGATCCCACACAAAGGGGGAGGGAGAAAGTCCAAAACACAGTCTTATCACAACTCGCAGGGACAGCAGAGATACCAGCTGAGACAAGTCAAACAAATCTCAAAGTACAAATAGATGCTACATATAGTAATGTTATTAATTTATCTTCCACATTGCTTACTGTTGATCAATTAAAAGTACTTAGTCTGGGGCTTAATTTTTCACCTACCAATGACTTCGATGTGTTTAAAACCCTATTGGATCTCAATAAATTTACCAGAAATATAACGTTAAAAAAATATTTTTCCACTACTAGTGAAGTCAGTGATAATGAACAACAGGGGACTTCGACTTATAATGAGTCTCTCTCCTTTTCACAAACATGTGATGTGGTCTCTTTGCAACAATTACAGTCAGAATCTATTCATAACACGCAAGGCACTCTTAGTAGAGGCCCCCTGATGAAGGGAAAATCTACTTTTTACCCCATACAAGTTAGGGGTAATGTTATAGAAACCTTTTACAACAGGGTTGAACAAGATCTTATTGCTCTCAAACAGTCCAAGAAACGACCTAAAAACAACCTAAGTTTCAGGGAAAGAGCAGCAGTCAAAGAGTTAAAAGATAACTCTAGTATCACCATAAGAAAAGCGGATAAAGGAGGTATGACTGTTGTTCTTGACCGTGAAACTTATGTGGCTGAAGCATTAAGGCAACTCAACAATAGGGAGGAATATTCCATCCTTAAAGGTGACCCCACCTCTGTCTTCAGGAGGGAGCTTGTGGATCTTTTGGATGAGGGTGTGGAATCAGGGTTCATTGATCCAACTACCTTTGCATACCTGGTCCCTGATTTTCCAAAAATTCCTGCCTTCCACCATTTTCCTAAGGTCCACAAGTCCCTCCTTGAAGTTAAAGGTCGTCCAATTGTAAGTGGGGTTGATTCCCTGCTGTGTAATTTATCTGAGTGGGTGGACAGCATCCTACAGCCAATGGTTATTTCATTACCCTCGCATTTGCGAGACACAAAACATGTTTTGCAGTTAATGAAAAATGTAGTCTGGTCACCACAATCCAGATGGTTAACTGTGGATGCTGTCTCACTCTACTCCTGTATACCCCATGACATAGGTTTGAAGGCAATTTGTTTTTTCTTAGACAATTTTGGTAATTATACTGAAGATTTTAACTGTTTCATTGTGAAGGTTGTGGGGTTCCTCCTTACACACAACTTTTTTGTGTTCGAGGGGGTGTACTATCTCCAAAGGTGTGGAACAGCGATGGGGGCAAAATTTGCCCCATCTTATGCAAATCTGTTCCTAGGATTCTGGGAGTTCTTCCACATCTTTGGAGATACTAACCCTTTTCGTGTCTATATATCCACATATAGAAGATATATAGACGATTTGATCTTCATATGGACAGGAACCCAACAGCAAGCTTTAGAATTCTGTTCATCCCTAAATTCGAATGACATGAATATCAAATTTACATTTGAATTTAATGACAAAAGTGCCAATTTTCTAGATCTTACCCTTATAGGGCTCCCAGATGGTAAAGTCAAAACAGTTTCCTATAGGAAACCCATCTCAGGGAATTCAGTCCTATTCGGGACTAGTTGCCATCCGAAACATGTCCCAGAAGCAATTGCTAAAGGGGAGATGATCAGATTAAAAAGAAACTGTTCAGATGACAGTGACTTCAAGACTCTAGCCAGGGACCTTGAATCTAGGTTACAACAACGCAGATATCCAATAAAAGCCATTCGTAAGGCTAAACACTTGGTGAGTTCCAAAACCAGAGACAGTCTTTTGGTAGACAAGCAGACAAATGATTCTAAGCCCTTTGAGGGAGTGACGTTTGTCACCACACATAGTGGACAATACAATGATATTTGTTCCATTATACGCAAGCACTTTAAAATCCTTAACGCAGATGATAAACTAATTGAAACGGTTAAAAGTGGTGTTAGGTGTGCATATAGGAAAGGTCCCACATTGGGCTCCCAACTATCCCCAACTATGCTGCCCACTAAGACTAATGACGCTTGTGCTTGGATTAGACATCAGGGCATGCATAAATGCGGCCATAGGAAATGCAAACCGTGTGACTTTGCACGCACTGGAAATACATTTACCAGTTATGTTACAGGAAAAACATTTAACATCAAAACACTCTTAAATTGTACATGTACTAATGTTATTTATGTACTTAATTGCTCCTCATGTAAAATTCAATACATAGGTCTCACCTCCAGAGAAGTAAACACCAGAATTAGGGAACACCTTTCCTCTTTCACTACAGTTAAATCGAGTACCCCTGTAGTCCAGCATTTTGGGGTATACCATGGAGGGAACCTTTCTTCCTTTTCCTGGAGCGCTATAGAAAGGGTTCACAGACCTAAAAGGGGTGGCTCCATAGATCGCATACTGGAGTTGAGAGAGGCACATTGGATTTTTACAATGGGCACTCGTATTCCAAATGGTCTCAACTCCAAATATGATATCATGAATTTGTGGTAACTGTCCAGGGCTTTTCAGCTCTCTGTGAGCCTCTCCTATGCATGTCACATTTATTATTTTAGGACCTTGTAATCATTTGTGCTATTTAGGTATTTTCACCTTTTCCATATATACCTTACCCTTGAATACTTAGGACAATCATGCTACACTGTTCTAGAATCTTTACCCTACATTATTTCATACTATTATGATTTATAGTTATGTCACAGGGTTAGGGTCCACCATGAACAGCAATATAACTTTCAATGTGTAATATTCGTTTTGTTTTCTGACCCCGCATATTCTTTGGTGCAGAGATAATATGCATAGCCAATAGTGGTACACAATGTATTCTTTGAGTTTTCCATATTTTATATCGCACTATTTCTATTTTGCCTTTATGTATTATTCCATTGAGGTTTTGGTGTGTATCTCTTATTCCGCAATATGCTTATTCCCTGTATAAGTGAATTCTGTACTTGGCACATTTTGTTAAGGTTTAATTGCTTTGGAGGTTATGTATATATTAGTTTCACTGTGTATAGAGTAGGTAATTAACAGGTGTGTTTCTTCTTTTTTTAACCAATAGGATTTTAGGTATGAGTATTTAGAGAGGTGTGTCACATAGCACTATAGGCTATGACTACGGCTCCCAGCCGAAACGCGTAAGCCAAACAGTGCCACACCTGTTATGCTTTTACTTGTGATTGCCATTCATTTTTAATCTGAGTTTGAAATAAAGACGTTTTAATTATACTCTCCAGGACTACCGCTTTTCTATATTTCTATATTTTGCCAGTGAATCCTGGATTGTTGAGCTGTGGGGAGGTGTGTGTTTGCAGCTAATAGACATTGGTGAATCTTCAGCATCAGTTCTTTTCACGGATTGGTTACTGTTGATTGACGCTTTTACCAGCAAATAGGATCTAGCGCTCATCGAGAAGGAGAGACGCTGTACATCTGCAGACCCACGAGGACGCCAAGCAGCTGAGCCGGTGAAGAGACGAGCACTCGGAGATGGTATAAGGTACCCGTGCATCGTAGATCCCAAAGTGTCCGGTATAGTAAGCAGGCTTGGGCAACAGTGGGGGATTAATCTTGATAAATCTGCCTATGTAGTTACCTATGAAAGATTCCCTAAGCTGGAATACAGTTTGGAATATATCGCACTATTAGCTGACCTTAAGTGGTTTCTCACGCATCTGTTTTTCAGCACTACTGAGTTCTTTTTCTTGTATGTTTGTATTTATATGTGTACATATGTATTTATGCATTTATATGTATATGTGTGTATTTATGTATTTATATGTGTATATGTGTATTTATGTATTTATATGTGTGTGTATTTATGTATTTATATGTATATGTGAGTATTTATTTATTTATGTATTTATATGTGTATGTGTGTATTTATGTATTTATATGTGTATATGTGAATTTATGTATTTATCTGTGTACATATGTATTTATGTATTTATATGTATATGTGTGTATTTATGCATTTATATGTGTATATGTGTATTTATGTATTTATATGTGTACATATGTATTTATGTATTTATATGTATGTGTGTGTATTTATGTATTTATATGTGTATATGTTTATTTATGTATTTATATGTATATGTGTGTATTTATGTATTTATATGTGTATGTGTGTATTTATGTATTTATATGTGTATATGTGAATTTATGTATTTATCTGTGTACATATGTATTTATGTATTTATATGTATATGTGTGTATTTATGCATTTATATGTGTATATGTGTATTTATGTATTTATATGTGTACATATGTATTTATGTATTTATATGTATGTGTGTGTATTTATGTATTTATATGTGTATATGTGTATTTATGTATTTATATGTATATGTGTGTATTTATGTATTTATATGTGTATATATTTATTTATGTATTTATATGTATATGTGTGTATTTATGTATTTATATGTGTATATGTGTGTATTTATGTATTTATATGTGTATATATTTATTTATGTATTTATATGTATATGTGTATTTATGTGTTTATATGTAAATGTGTGTATATATGTATTAATATGTGTATGTGTGTATTTATATGTGTATGTGTGTATTTATGAATTTATATGTGTATGTGTGTATTTATGCATTTATATTTGTGTATTTATGTATTTATATGTATATGTGTGTATTTATGTATTAATATGTGTATATATTTATTTATGTATTTATATGTATATGTGTTTATTTATGTATTTATATGTGTATTTATGCATTTATATGTGTATATGTGTATTTATGTATTTATATGTATATGTGTGTATTTATGTATTTATATGTGTATATGTGTATTTATGTATTTATATGTATATGTGTGTATTTATGCATTTATATGTGTATATGTGTATTTATGTATTTATATGTATATGTGTGTATTTATGTATTTATATGTGTGTATGTGTATTTCTGTATTTAGATGTGTATACATGTATTTATGTATTTATATGTGTAAATGTGTATTTATGTATTGATATGTATATGTGTGTATTTATGTATTTATATGTGTATATGTGTATTTATGTATTTATATGTGTACATATGTATTTATGTATTTATATGTATATGTGTGTATTTATGTATTTATATGTGTATATGTGTATTTATGTATTTATATGTGTGTGTGTGTATGTATGTATTTATATGTATATGTGAGTATTTATGTATTTATATGTGTATGTGTGTATTTATGTATTTATATGTGTATATGTGAATTTATGTATTTATCTGTGTACATATGTATTTATGTATTTATATGTATATGTGTGTATTTATGCATTTATATGTGTATATGTGTATTTATGTATTTATATGTATTTGTGTATATTTATGTATTTATATGTGTATATGTGTATTTATATCAGTATACATGTATTTATATGTATATGTGTATATTTATGTATTTATATGTGTATATGTGTATTTATGTATTTATATCTGTATACATGTATTTATGTATTTATATGTATATGTGTATATTTATGTATTTATATGTATATGTGTATATTTATGTATTTATATGTGTATATGTGTATTTATGTATTTATATCTGTATACATGTATTTATGTATTTATATGTATATGTGTATATTTATGTATGTATATGTGAATTTATGTATTTATATGTATATGTGTGTATTTATGTATTTATATGTATATGTGTGTATTTATTTATATGTGTATATGTGTATTAAATTATTTATATGTATATGTGTGTATTTATGTATTTATATGTGTATATGTGTATTTATTTATTTATGTATTTATATGTGTATGTGTGTATTTATGTATTTATATGTGTATATATGTATTTATATGTGTACATATGTATTTATGTATTTATATGTATATGTGTGTATTTATGTATTTATATGTGTATTTATGTATTTATGTGTGTATGTGTGTATTTATGTATTTATATGTATATGTGTGTATTTATGTATTTATATATGTATATTTGTATTTATTTATTTATATGTATATATGTGTATTTATGTATTTATATGTGTACATATGTATTTATGTATTTATATGTATATGTGTGTATTTATGTATATATATATATATATATATATATATATATATGTGTGTATATGTGTATTTATGTATTTACATGTATGTGTATAGTTATGTATTTATATGTATATTTGTGTATTTATGCATTTATATGTGTATATGTGTATTTATGTATTTATATGTATATGTGTGTATTTATGTATTTATATGTGTGTATGTGTATTTATGTATTTAGATGTGTATACATGTATTTATGTATTTATATGTGTATATGTGTATTTATGTATTGATATGTATATGTGTGTATTTATGTATTTATATGTGTATATGTGTATTTATGTATTTATATGTGTACATATGTATTTATGTATTTATATGTATATGTGTGTATTTATGTATTTATATGTGTATATGTGTATTTATGTATTTATATGTGTGTGTGTGTGTGTATTTATGTATTTATATGTATATGTGAGTATTTATTTATTTATGTATTTATATGTGTATGTGTGTATTTATGTATTTATATGTGTATATGTGAATTTATGTATTTATCTGTGTACATATGTATTTATTTATTTATATGTATATGTGTGTATTTATGCATTTATATGTGTATATGTGTATTTATGTATTTATATGTGTACATATGTATTTATGTATTTATATGTATGTGTGTGTATTTATGTATTTATATGTGTATATGTTTATTTATGTATTTATATGTATATGTGTGTATTTATGTATTTATATGTGTATGTGTGTATTTATGTATTTATATGTGTATATGTGAATTTATGTATTTATCTGTGTACATATGTATTTATGTATTTATATGTATATGTGTGTATTTATGCATTTATATGTGTATATGTGTATTTATGTATTTATATGTGTACATATGTATTTATGTATTTATATGTATGTGTGTGTATTTATGTATTTATATGTGTATATGTGTATTTATGTATTTATATGTATATGTGTGTATTTATGTATTTATATGTGTATATATTTATTTATGTATTTATATGTATATGTGTGTATTTATGTATTTATATGTGTATATGTGTGTATTTATGTATTTATATGTGTATATATTTATTTATGTATTTATATGTATATGTGTATTTATGTGTTTATATGTAAATGTGTGTATATATGTATTAATATGTGTATGTGTGTATTTATATGTGTATGTGTGTATTTATGAATTTATATGTGTATGTGTGTATTTATGTATTTATATGTGTGTATTTATGTATTTATATGTATATGTGTGTATTTATGTATTAATATGTGTATATATTTATTTATGTATTTATATGTATATGTGTTTATTTATGTATTTATATGTGTATTTATGCATTTATATGTGTATATGTGTATATATGTATTTATATGTATATGTGTGTATTTATGTATTTATATGTGTATATGTGTATTTTTGTATTTATATGTATATATGTGTATTTATGCATTTATATGTGTATATGTGTATTTATGTATTTATATGTATATGTGTGTATTTATGTATTTATATGTGTGTATTTGTATTTATGTATTTAGATGTGTATACATGTATTTATGTATTTATATGTGTATATGTGTATTTATGTATTGATATGTATATGTGTGTATTTATGTATTTATATGTGTATATGTGTATTTATGTATTTATATGTGTACATATGTATTTATGTATTTATATGTATATGTGTGTATTTATGTATTTATATGTGTATATGTGTATTTATGTATTTATATGTGTGTGTGTGTGTGTATTTATGTATTTATATGTATATGTGAGTATTTATGTATTTATATGTGTATGTGTGTATTTATGTATTTATATGTGTATATGTGAATTTATGTATTTATCTGTGTACATATGTATTTATGTATTTATATGTATATGTGTGTATTTATGCATTTATATGTGTATATGTGTATTTATGTATTTATATGTATTTGTGTATATTTATGTATTTATATGTGTATATGTGTATTTATATCAGTATACATGTATTTATATGTATATGTGTATATTTATGTATTTATATGTGTATATGTGTATTTATGTATTTATATCTGTATACATGTATTTATGTATTTATATGTATATGTGAATATTTATGTATTTATATGTATATGTGTATATTTATGTATTTATATGTGTATATGTGTATTTATGTATTTATATCTGTATACATGTATTTATGTATTTATATGTATATGTGTATATTTATGTATGTATATGTGAATTTATGTATTTATATGTATATGTGTGTATTTATGTATTTATATGTATATGTGTGTATTTATTTATATGTGTATATGTGTATTAAATTATTTATATGTATATGTGTGTATTTATGTATTTATATGTGTATATGTGTATTTATTTATTTATGTATTTATATGTGTATGTGTGTATTTATGTATTTATATGTGTATATATGTATTTATGTATTTATATGTGTACATATGTATTTATGTATTTATATGTATATGTGTGTATTTATGTATTTATATGTGTATTTATGTATTTATGTCTGTATGTGTGTATTTATGTATTTATATGTATATGTGTGTATTTATGTATTTATATATGTATATTTGTATTTATTTATTTATTTATATGTATATATGTATATTTATGTATTTATATGTGTACATATGTATTTATGTATTTATATGTATATGTGTGTATTTATGTATATATATATATATATATGTGTATATGTGTATTTATGTATTTACATGTATGTGTATAGTTATGTATTTATATGTATATTTGTGTATTTATGCATTTATATGTGTATATGTGTATTTATGTATTTATATGTATATGTGTGTATTTATGTATTTATATGTGTGTATGTGTATTTATGTATTTAGATGTGTATACATGTATTTATGTATTTATATGTGTATATGTGTATTTATGTATTGATAT
Source organism: Bombina bombina (assembly GCF_027579735.1). NCBI lineage: Eukaryota > Metazoa > Chordata > Amphibia > Anura > Bombinatoridae > Bombina > Bombina bombina. Next base: position 27,425,366 of record NC_069502.1, read on the forward strand.
GTATATGTGTGTATTTATGTATTTATATGTGTATATGTGTATTTATGTATTTATATGTGTACATATGTATTTATGTATTTATATGTATATGTGTGTATTTATGTATTTATATGTGTATATGTGTATTTATGTATTTATATGTGTGTGTGTGTGTGTGTGTATTTATGTATTTATATGTATATGTGAGTATTTATTTATGTATTTATATGTGTATGTGTGTATTTATGTATTTATATGTGTATATGTGAATTTATGTATTTATCTGTGTACATATGTATTTATGTATTTATATGTATATGTGTGTATTTATGCATTTATATGTGTATATGTGTATTTATGTATTTATATGTGTACATATGTATTTATGTATTTATATGTATGTGTGTGTATTTATGTATTTATATGTGTATATGTGTATTTATGTATTTATATGTATATGTGTGTATTTATGTATTTATATGTGTATGTGTGTATTTATGTATTTATATGTGTATATGTGAATTTATGTATTTATCTGTGTACATATGTATTTATGTATTTATATGTATATGTGTGTATTTATGCATTTATATGTGTATATGTGTATTTATGTATTTATATGTGTACATATGTATTTATGTATTTATATGTATGTGTGTGTATTTATGTATTTATATGTGTATATGTGTATTTATGTATTTATATGTATATGTGTGTATTTATGTATTTATATGTGTATATATTTATTTATGTATTTATATGTATATGTGTATTTATGTGTTTATATGTAAATGTGTGTATATATGTATTAATATGTGTATGTGTGTATTTATATGTGTATGTGTGTATTTATGAATTTATATGTGTATGTGTGTATTTATGTATTTATATGTGTGTATTTATGTATTTATATGTATATGTGTGTATTTATGTATTAATATGTGTATATATTTATTTATGTATTTATATGTATATGTGTTTATTTATGTATTTATATGTGTATTTATGCATTTATATGTGTATATGTGTATATATGTATTTATATGTATATGTGTGTATTTATGTATTTATATGTGTATATGTGTATTTTTGTATTTATATGTATATATGTGTATTTATGCATTTATATGTGTATATGTGTATTTATGTATTTATATGTATATGTGTGTATTTATGTATTTATATGTGTGTATTTGTATTTATGTATTTAGATGTGTATACATGTATTTATGTATTTATATGTGTATATGTGTATTTATGTATTGATATGTATATGTGTGTATTTATGTATTTATATGTGTATATGTGTATTTATGTATTTATATGTGTACATATGTATTTATGTATTTATATGTATATGTGTGTATTTATGTATTTATATGTGTATATGTGTATTTATGTATTTATATGTGTGTGTGTGTGTGTATTTATGTATTTATATGTATATGTGAGTATTTATGTATTTATATGTGTATGTGTGTATTTATGTATTTATATGTGTATATGTGAATTTATGTATTTATCTGTGTACATATGTATTTATGTATTTATATGTATATGTGTGTATTTATGCATTTATATGTGTATATGTGTATTTATGTATTTATATGTATTTGTGTATATTTATGTATTTATATGTGTATATGTGTATTTATATCAGTATACATGTATTTATATGTATATGTGTATATTTATGTATTTATATGTGTATATGTGTATTTATGTATTTATATCTGTATACATGTATTTATGTATTTATATGTATATGTGAATATTTATGTATTTATATGTATATGTGTATATTTATGTATTTATATGTGTATATGTGTATTTATGTATTTATATCTGTATACATGTATTTATGTATTTATATGTATATGTGTATATTTATGTATGTATATGTGAATTTATGTATTTATATGTATATGTGTGTATTTATGTATTTATATGTATATGTGTGTATTTATTTATATGTGTATATGTGTATTAAATTATTTATATGTATATGTGTGTATTTATGTATTTATATGTGTATATGTGTATTTATTTATTTATGTATTTATATGTGTATGTGTGTATTTATGTATTTATATGTGTATATATGTATTTATGTATTTATATGTGTACATATGTATTTATGTATTTATATGTATATGTGTGTATTTATGTATTTATATGTGTATTTATGTATTTATGTCTGTATGTGTGTATTTATGTATTTATATGTATATGTGTGTATTTATGTATTTATATATGTATATTTGTATTTATTTATTTATTTATATGTATATATGTATATTTATGTATTTATATGTGTACATATGTATTTATGTATTTATATGTATATGTGTGTATTTATGTATATATATATATATATATGTGTATATGTGTATTTATGTATTTACATGTATGTGTATAGTTATGTATTTATATGTATATTTGTGTATTTATGCATTTATATGTGTATATGTGTATTTATGTATTTATATGTATATGTGTGTATTTATGTATTTATATGTGTGTATGTGTATTTATGTATTTAGATGTGTATACATGTATTTATGTATTTATATGTGTATATGTGTATTTATGTATTGATATGTATATGTGTGTATTTATGTATTTATATGTGTATATGTGTATTTATGTATTTATATGTGTACATATGTATTTATGTATTTATATGTATATGTGTGTATTTATGTATTTATATGTGTATATGTGTATTTATGTATTTATATGTGTGTGTGTGTGTGTGTGTATTTATGTATTTATATGTATATGTGAGTATTTATTTATGTATTTATATGTGTATGTGTGTATTTATGTATTTATATGTGTATATGTGAATTTATGTATTTATCTGTGTACATATGTATTTATGTATTTATATGTATATGTGTGTATTTATGCATTTATATGTGTATATGTGTATTTATGTATTTATATGTGTACATATGTATTTATGTATTTATATGTATGTGTGTGTATTTATGTATTTATATGTGTATATGTGTATTTATGTATTTATATGTATATGTGTGTATTTATGTATTTATATGTGTATGTGTGTATTTATGTATTTATATGTGTATATGTGAATTTATGTATTTATCTGTGTACATATGTATTTATGTATTTATATGTATATGTGTGTATTTATGCATTTATATGTGTATATGTGTATTTATGTATTTATATGTGTACATATGTATTTATGTATTTATATGTATGTGTGTGTATTTATGTATTTATATGTGTATATGTGTATTTATGTATTTATATGTATATGTGTGTATTTATGTATTTATATGTGTATATATTTATTTATGTATTTATATGTATATGTGTGTATTTATGTATTTATATGTTTATATGTGTGTATTTATGTATTTATATGTGTATATATTTATTTATGTATTTATATGTATATGTGTATTTATGTGTTTATATGTAAATGTGTGTATATATGTATTAATATGTGTATGTGTGTATTTATATGTATATGTGTGTATTTATGAATTTATATGTGTATGTGTGTATTTATGTATTTATATGTGTGTATTTATGTATTTATATGTATATGTGTGTATTTATGTATTAATATGTGTATATATTTATTTATGTATTTATATGTATATGTGTTTATTTATGTATTTATATGTGTATGTGTGTATTTATGCATTTATATGTGTATATGTGTATTTATGTATTTATATGTATATGTGTGTATTTATGTATTTATATGTGTATATGTGTATTTATGTATGTATATGTATATGTGTGTATTTATGCATTTATATGTGTATATGTGTATTTATGTATTTATATGTATATGTGTGTATTTATGTATTTATATGTGTGTATGTGTATTTATGTATTTAGATGTGTATACATGTATTTATGTATTTATATGTGTATATGTGTATTTATGTATTGATATGTATATGTGTGTATTTATGTATTTATATGTGTATATGTGTATTTATGTATTTATATGTGTACATATGTATTTATGTATTTATATGTATATGTGTGTATTTATGTATTTATATATGTATATGTGTATTTATGTATTTATATGTGTGTGTGTGTGTATTTATGTATTTATATGTATATGTGAGTATTTATGTATTTATATGTGTATGTGTGTATTTATGTATTTATATGTGTATATGTGAATTTATGTATTTATCTGTGTACATATGTATTTATGTATTTATATGTATATGTGTGTATTTATGCATTTATATGTGTATATGTGTATTATGTATTTATATGTATGTGTGTGTATTTATATGTGTATTTATGTATTGAGATGTATATGTGTGTATTTATGTATTTATATGTGTATATGTGTATTTATGTATTTATATGTGTACATATGTATTTATGTATTTATATGTATATGTGTGTATTTATGTATTTATATGTGTATATGTGTATTTATGTATTTATATATGTGTGTGTGTGTGTATTTATGTATTTATATGTATATGTGAGTATTTATGTATTTATATGTGTATGTGTGTATTTATGTATTTATATGTGTATATGTGAATTTATGTATTTATCTGTGTACATATGTATTTATGTATTTATATGTGTATGTGTGTATTTATGCATTTATATGTGTATATGTGTATTTATGTATTTATATGTATGTGTGTGTATTTATGTATTTATATGTGTATATGTGTATTTATGTATTTATATGTATATGTGTGTATTTATGTATTTATATGTATATGTGTGTATTTATGCATTTATATGTGTATATATGTATTTATGTATTTATATGTGTACATATGTATTTATGTATTTATATGTATGTGTGTGTATTTATGTATTTATATGTGTATATGTGTATTTATGTATTTATATGTATATGTGTGTATTTATGTATTTATATGTGTATATATTTATTTATGTATTTATATGTATATGTGTGTATTTATGTATTTATATGTGTATGTGTGTATTTATGTATTTATATGTGTATATGTGTGTATTTATGTATTTATATGTGTATATATTTATTTATGTATTTATATGTATATGTGTATTTATGTGTTTATATGTAAATGTGTGTATATATGTATTAATATGTGTATGTGTGTATTTATATGTATATGTGTGTATTTATGAATTTATATGTGTATGTGTGTATTTATGTATTTATATGTGTGTATTTATGTATTTATATGTATATGTGTGTATTTATGTATTAATATGTGTATATATTTATTTATGTATTTATATGTATATGTGTTTATTTATGTATTTATATGTGTATGTGTGTATTTATGCATTTATATGTGTATGTGTGTATTTATGTATTTATATGTATATGTGTGTATTTATGCATTTATATGTGTACATATGTATTTATGTATTTATATGTATATGTGTGTATTTATGTATTTATATGTGTATATGTGTATTTATGTATTTATATGTGTGTGTGTATTTATGTATTTATATGTATATGTGAGTATTTATGTATTTATGTATTTATATGTATATGTGTGTATTTGTGCATTTATATGTGTATATGTGTATTTATGTATTTATATGTGTACATATGTATTTATGTATTTATATGTATATGTGTGTATTTATGTATTTATATGTGTATATGTGTATTTATGTATTTATATGCATATGTGTGTATTTATGTATTTATATGTGTATATGTGTATTTATGTATTTATATGTGTATATATTTATTTATGTATTTATATGTATATGTGTATTTATGTGTTTATATGTAAAATGTGTGTATTTATGTATTAATCTGTGTATGTGTGTATTTATATGTATATGTGTGTATTTATGAATTTATATGTGTATGTGTGTATTTATGTATTTATATGTGTGTATTTATGTATTTATATGTGTATGTGTGTATTTATGCATTTATATGTGTATATGTGTATTTATGTATTTATATGTGTACATATGTATTTATGTATTTATATGTATATGTGTGTATTTATGTATTTATATGTGTATATGTGTATTTATGTATTTATATGTATATGTGTGTATTTATGCATTTATATGTGTATATGTGTATTTATGTATTTATATGTGTACATATGTATTTATGTATTATATGTATATGTGTGTATTTATGTATTTATATGTGTATATGTGTATTTATGTATTTATATATATATATATATATATATATATATATATATATATATATATATAAGTGTGTATTTATGTATTTATATGTGTATATGTGTATTTATGTATTTATATGTATATGTGTGTATTTATGTATTTATATGTGTATATATTTATTTATATATTTATATGTATATGTGTGTATTTATGTATTTATATGTATATGTGCGTATTTATGTATTTATATGTATATATGTGTATTTATGTTTTTATATGTGTATATGTGTATTTATTTATTCATATGTGTATGTGTGTATTTATTTATTTATGTGTATATGTGTGTATTTATGTATTTAGATGTATATGTGTGTATATATGTATTTATATGTATATGTGTGTATTTATGTATTTATATGTGTATGTGTGTATTTATGTATTTATATGTATATGTGTGTATTTATGTATTTATATGTGTTTGTGTGAATTTATGTATTTATATGTGTATTTATGTATTTATATGTATATGTGTGTATTTATGTATTTACAGACATATACACAGCTATAAATACATAAGTATACATATAAATACATATATAGAAGTACATTTGCAGTTTGGTAGATGAAAACAGTTATAGTTATACTTTGTATTTACTGTAAATATTTGACATTCCAATGTGCTGCACATAACAGAATATGTTCTAAGTATATATAAATAGATATTCCTATATATATATATATATATATATATATATATATATATATCTGTATATATCGGTATAGATATATACAGATATATATATATATATATATATATATATATATATATATATATATATCTGTATATATCTATACCGATATATATTCAGGTGTATATATATACATATATATATATATATATATATATATTGTACCAAAATACCATCAGATATACTGTATGTAGAAATATGTATTTATGAATAAATAGAAGATATGAAATATTAATATTTTCATGTGGGGTTAGCGCATTAGTAGGAATGTGCCTTAGATGTATGCAAACTGACATCACCAGGAGGGTGGGCTTACCATGGGACAGCAGTCTCTGTTATAAGGTGTTGTTCACCCGAGTAACTCGTCCTTTTATTAATAAATGTATTTGTAACCTTTAATTGATTCCTGGTTTTGTCTGTGAGCCTAATAAGAAGAGGCAATGGGGCCTATTTATCATGATGCAAGCGGACATGATCTGATATTGCGGATCATGTCCGCTGCACACCGAAAAATGCAGACAGCATGCGCTCTCAGCATTTATCATTGCACCCGCAGCTCTTGTGAACTTCTGGTGCAACGCCGCCCCCTGCAGATTCATGGCCAATCGGCCCCTAGCAGGGGGTGTCAATCAACCCGATCATATTGGATCGGGTTGATTTTCGGCAATGTCTGCCTGCCACCTCATTGCAGGCGGACCGGTTATGAAGCAGCGGTCTTTAGACAGCTGCTACATAACTTGTGTTTCTGGCGAGTCTGAAGGCTTGTCAGAAACACGCGGCATCAAGCACCATATGAAGATTGATAAATAGGCCCCTATATGTATGCTTGAGAGCTAAGTTATAAGCTCAGAAGAATGTGAGTACGGATTCTTCATTTATAAGCTGTATTTATGATTACATAGTTTACCATCTGCCATTTTCTTTTCTTTTAGGTCCAAATAGAAGATTATTACAGAAGGTGAAATTATACACATTTAGGACTAGATCCTTTATTGCACAGATATACAATTGTTTTTGTATTTTTAGTATCAATATCTGTCTGTCTATCTAGTTATCTATCTATCTATCTATCTATCTATCTATCTATCTATTTATCTCTTTCTAATATCTCAGCTGTCTGTCTATCTAGTTATCTATCTATCTATCTCTATCTAATATCTCAGCTGTCTGTCTATCTAATATCTATATGTTTGTATATATTCATATAGATATATAGTGTATGTATATAGTAAAAAACAAAGACATATATATATATATATATATATATATATATATATATATATATATATATTTGAAACAGAAGAGGGAGGGGCGCACAGCAGAGAAAAACTCCTGGTGTAGTATGTCTGGACACTTGTTTAACAGTTACAATACTGTGACAAATGCAAACTCACGTGTTTCCACCTCAACCATATGAGGTATAGATAAGACTCTGAGTGGTGAATATCCACTAAGGAAGGCTATCAAATCCCCTTGTGTCTGCGACCTGTCTTTCACTCTTCATGAACAGTCCTCACCTCTCCTGCAGAAACTTAACCACTTCTAGAAAGGGGGGCTGTGAAATGTATCTTGGAGGAAAAGCTTCTTACAAACGTTATTGATTTGGGGGTTAGATGAATGTATGTGTCAAAACACCTTGAAGTTCTCACTCGTATTTGGTAAACCACTCTGGCTGGTTGTATAAATCCCCAGTGAATCTGAGTACTTGACAGGCAGTGCCGTAGCACTTCGTTGCTTGAACTCGGCTCTTGAGGGGGCGTGGCCTGACGCAACAAAGTGCTACGGCACTGCCTGCCAAGTACCCAGATTCACTGGGGATTTATACAACCAGCCAGAGTGGTTTACCAAATACGAGTGAGTTTCTTATAACAACCGTTTATATGTTCATACATTGTGTATGCACTGGCAGAAGCGGTTTTTAATGAGTGATTTCTTCATGGAAAATCTTTTATGGAAGTTTTATATGATTCTTTTATGACTTGTGCATTTGAATAATAAAAACACCCTTTTAAGAACTTCAAGGTGTTTTGACACATACATTCATCTAACCCCCAAATCAATATCGTTTGTGAGAAGCTTTTCCTCCAAGATACATTTCACAGCCCCCCTTTCTAGAAGTGGTTAAGTTTCTGCCGGAGAGGTGAGGACTGTTCATGAAGAGAGAAAGACAGGTCGCAGACACAAGGGGATTTGATTGCCTTCCTTAGTGGATATTCACCACTCAGAGTCTTATCTATACCTCATATGGTTGAGGTGGAAACACGAGAGTTTGCATTTGTCACCGGATTGTAACTGTTAAACAAGTGTCCAGACATACTACACCAGGAGTTTTTCTCTGCTGTGCGCCCCTCCCTCTTCTGTTTCAGAAATTTTTGTCCCAAGGAGCTTCCCCGTTCACAGGTGGACTTCTCTTACCTTCGGGAATAGGCTGCAGGTGGAATTGAACAATTCTAATTCCCTCCAGACATTAACATTGGTGTCACTGGAAGAAAATAAAGGGAGACCTACACACATAGGACTATACTGGTACATTTAAATACAAATTGGGACTGTCCAGGTTCATAGCACTGTATCACACTGTCTTTGTATGTATATATATATATAAATATATATATATATATATATATATATAAATGTATGTAGAAATATATAAAAAAATATAAAGAACAGTTTATTCTATGGTAAGAACATAGGAATGTGAAGTATTCTTAACGCACCTTTGGATTTAGAGCATTTGTTCTAGTGTAGTGTTGGGTTAGCGAGCAAGCTATAATTAATAGTTTTTTTAGCACACCCCATAGCAGTCTATGGGCAGAAGGAGTTAGCAGGGTCAGGATATCCTGAAGTTAGCGTGCTGCCTGAAGTTAGCGTGCCTCCTGAAGTTAGCGTGCCTTGTGCTGCCTGAAGTTAGCGTGCCTCCTGAAGTTAACGTGCTGCCTGAAGTTAGCGTGCCTTGTGCTGCCTGAAGTTAGCGTGCCTCCTGAAGTTAGGTTGCTGCCTGAAGTTAGAGTGCCTCCTGAAGTTAGCGTGCCTCCTGAAGTTAGCGTGCCTCCTAAAGTTAGCGTGCCTCCTAAAGTTAGCGTGCCTCGTGCTGCCTGATGTTAGCATGCTGCCTGAAGTTAGCATGCCTCCTGAAGTTAGCGTGCCTCGTGCTGCCTGAAGTTAGCATGCTGCCTGAAGTTAGCGTGCCTCCTGATGTTAGCGTGCCATCTGAAGTTAGCGTGCCTCCTGAAGTTAGCGTGCCTCGTGATGCCTGAAGTTAGCGTGCTGCCTGAAGTTAGCGTGCTTCCTGAAGTTAGCATGCTGCCTGAAGTTAGCGTGCCTCCTGAAGTTAGCGTGCCTCGTGATGCCTGAAGTTAGCATGCTGCCTGAAGTTAGCGTGCCTCCTGATGTTAGCGTGCCTCCTGAAGTTAGCGTGCCTCCTGAAGTTAGCGTGCCTCATGATGCCTGAAGTTAGCGTGCCTCCTGAAGTTAGCGTGCCTCCTGATGCCTGAAGTTAGCGTGCCTCCTAAAGTTAGCGTGCTACTGGGACTGGATGCTCCCCTCATGCCCACAGAAAATCAATCACCAAAACAAAATATCCAGCCCGGGCACTCCAAATGGACAAAGGTTAACCGGAAGGGACCCAAGAAATAACACAGAACCAAGAACCTCTTACCCACACCATCCATCTTCCACTTCATACCGCCTACTACTCTGGGCGTGACCCCCCCTCAAAACATTGAGGACCTGACACAGCGCCTTACTGGAACTTTTAGAAGCCTGTACACCCTGGTGACAGGATTTATACCAAGACTCCCTTTCCTAGGGGTTCCCAGTAAAGGTCCTCGTAAAAACTCTTACAGTCGAAGCCAGGATCTGATATAGAGATGTCGGATTTGTGGCTTGAATGTTTCCACTCAACAAAGTTTAACAAGCTCATCCGCTGCTGACTTTTAAAATATGTGTATCTCAATATAATAGCAGCTTTAGATTCAGGCTAGGAATGTTTAGTTATGTATTGCATAATGACCCACGGATTGGGTTACAGTTATTGTTATGTTTGTTTTATTGTTTTCTTTATTATTCTCTGAATTTACTCTCTTCTCCCCTTCCTCTCTCTAAGGGCGTCTGGGCCGCTCTCCTCCCCACATTAGGCAAAAGAACTCCTGTACAGCATCCCGATTATGTGATCACACCAGATATGTATGTATTGCAGAAATTTATATCTGAACATATGTCATCAAAAAGACCTAACACAGCACTGAGATGACCCCTCAAATACACCTCATATCACACAATGTAAGAGGGTTAAACACTAATGTAAAAAGACGCACAGCTATGTCCCAATATCTACATCTAGGAGCTAACCTCATATTCCTCCAGGAAACACATTTCACTCAAAATATTATTCCAAAATATTGGGCTAAGCACTTCACCCAACACTATCATGCAACCACAGATTCCAAAAAAAGAGGAGTTTCAATCCTGATCCACTCTGGCTTATCATTTGAACACGAATCCACTGTAGCGGACAAAGAAGGGAGGTATATTATGGTTAAAGGGCGTTTACAGGAATCGGATGTCATCCTATGCAATGTTTATGCCCCCAATGACAACCAACATGTCTTTTTCCAGAATATATCTAACTTGATTACTAACTGGTCCCAGCACAAAATAATATTAGCAGGAGACTTTAATATTACTATGACCAAACATATAGACACAGACGCCAAATTATCACCTAAACAGCTTAGACATAACAGACTAGTCAATGTCATACAAGACCACCTGACCTCACATGCATTATTAGACTCCTGGTCCACGTTATATGGACAAACATCAGATGTAACATTCTACTCCTCAGCGCATAAACAATACACCAGAATAGATTACATCTATAATAGCCAAATTTTACAACCCCTCTATAATAAGTCGACAATCCACCCCTGTGTATGGTCTGACCATTCTGTACTGATGCTGCACCTTGACGGACTTGTTGACACTGGCAGAACCCGGACATGGACATATGACCCCACACAGTTAAAGGACCCCTTACTTAAAGAAAAACTGAGCAATTCACTAAAAGAATTCTGGGACTTAAATAAAGACTCCACAACTAATCCTAATCCAGCTCACAAGGTATACCTCAGAGGCCTTCTCATTCGAGAAAAGACAATACGAAACAGAAACCATAGAACACTACTCTCGCAACTCCACAATGAAATTAGAGATTTAGAGACCAGACACAGACTCACTCAGAGAAAAGACATTCTGTCCTCCTTAGAAACAAAAAGATCCCACTTAGCTAATCTTCTAAAGGAACACTCGACTAGGGCAATTCAGAAACTTAATACACAATACTATATATATGCCAATAAACCAGATAAGTTTTTGGCTCATAAATTAAGAGAACGGTGTAAGGCGTCAACCATCATGTCCATACTACTCCCATCCGGCAATTCGGTGTCTCACCCCCAACACATAGTGGAGGCCTTTGCGGACTTCTATGGGAAACTTTATGATGGGAATAAGGTATCACGCACACAGTCGGTGGCCTCTCAGACCACAAAATTCTTAGAGGAAACAGAGTTAACTTCCTTTTCGGAAGAAGATTTAGATAACTTAAATACCCCGGTGACTAGAGAGGAAGTCCTAGGTGTCATTAAAGACCTTAAGTCAGGAAAAGCGGCAGGGCCAGACAGTTTCGCCAGTGAATACTACAAAACTTTTAGGGGATTATTGGTACCTCACCTCACTGACTTTTGTAATTATATACTAGAAGGCCATACCATCCCGGACGACCTTCAGCGAGCCAGAATAGTGGTAATACCAAAACCTGGGAAAAATCACAAACTCTGCTCTAGTTACAGGCCTATCTCACTGATCAATCAGGATCTAAAGATCTTTACTAAAATCCTGGCTAATCGGTTGAAAGTCATCTTACCAAAATTAATCCATCTAGACCAGGTGGGTTTTGTCAAAGATAGGGAGGCCCCCGACAATGTACGTAGGCTTCTGGACATTATAGATTATGTGGGAGTGAATTGAGTGCCTTCTCTGCTCCTTTCGTTGGATGCGGAGAAGGCATTCGACAGAATAGACTGGGAATACATGAAAGCAGTTTCACTTCGAATGGGATTTGGAGGCGCATTTATCAAAGCATTAAATATGATTTATTCATCCCCCTCAGCCCAGGTTTTTATATCGGGTTATAAATCGAACTAATTCCCTATATTAAATGTCCCATGACAAGGGTGCCCCCTCTCTCCCCTTATTTTTGCTATTTGCTTAGAGCCCTTAGCAGCCAAAATTAGACAGACAATTGATATTTCAGGAATAACGATTAGAGACCAAGAATATAAATTAACACTTTTCGCAGACGATATCTTACTTACACTAACTAGACCCCTCATCTCCCTACACAATTTATATAAAACCCTAGAGGAGTTCTCCCAGATCTCGGGTTATAAAGTTAATCTTGATAAATGTGAAGCGCTTTCGCTGGGTCTCCCACAACACACCAAAAAATTAATAGAATCCAACTTTGACCTGACCTGGACCACTCATTCCCTTAAATATTTGGGGATCCATCTGACTCCACAGATCAACCAATTATAAAAACATAATTATGAAGTCATATATAGAAATACAAGGAAAGATCTGAATAAATGGAAAACATATAATTTTTCGTGGATGGGCAGACTAGCGACAGTAAAGATGACTGTTCTGCCCCGCCTTCTATATCTTTTTAGGACACTTCCCACAGAGGTTCCGACAACAGATTTAAAAAAGCTACAAGCGGAACTAATTGCGTTTATTAGTGGTAAGAAATCAGCCAGGATTCCAACCTCATTAATAACAAAACACAGGACACTAGGAGGCATAGGAGTCCCCAACCTATTAGAATATTATAGAGCGTCAAGACTAGCACAAACACTACTCCTAGGAATAAGAGAGAAATTGGTCCTCTGGACCAAACTGGAGGCCGATCTAGGGGGATCCACTCATACAGACGACATATTATGGAACAAAATCACCCAGGGCACACTCCCAATAGATACCACTCACACATACTGGATCATACTAAACACCTATGGTCTCTACTAACAAAGCAAAAGAAGATATTACCTACCCAAACAATTATGTTCCCACTCAGATACCTCCTTTCTAGCGAAGTCAGTACCGTAGTGGATAAGTGGGCAAATAAGGGACTGTATAGGGTGGCGGATTGGTTAGTAGGGGGTAAATCTAAAACATTCACACAAGTTCAAGAACAACTGACCCCAATGAGACTTTTATGGTTCCAGTATCTTCAGGTTGATTCAGCTATTCAACATTATATGAAATCAAACAGACCCAACACACTCACGGCCACAGAAATCTTATTAAGATCAACACAGAGACCCAAGAAGACGATTTCCAGACTGTACCTAGAGATTCAAGCACTAAACAACTCCACTAAGCCCACAATAATCACTGCATGGGAAACTGACTTAGACATAAACAAACTATACTATAAAAACTATGTATAGATGGTACCTATCCCCGATTAGAACTAAACACATGTCTCTCACCAACAATAGACTCTGTTACAGAGGATGTGGGGAAATCGGATCATACCGCCATATGTGGTGGGACTGCAATATAATCCAGCCCACATGGGTCCATCTATCCTCCCTCCTGGGCGTGATCCTAGAGGAGAGGATCCAACTTAGTCCGGCACAAGCACTCCTCCACGAACCCCTGCCCCGATTCAACAAACACATAAACACTTTCATTAAGATCACCTGTACGGTGACTAGAATGAGTATTGCAAAATACTGGAAAACAAATGCTCCTTCATGGGAGTAAGTGAAGAATAAAATTTCACTAACCCACCGAATGTATGAATCGGCATCACATATCCTAGATACACAAGCACAATTTGAGAAAGTCTGGTTTTACTGGACTTTGAACAGGAACTTAGCTATATAACTGTTTTACAGAAACAAAGAACATAGTAACTACATTGGTCGGGGGGGGGGCAGGTGGCCTAATCTAACTTGCCCTGTCTTACCTTATCTTGCTCTCTATCCTACACTTTACTCTACGTGTACTTGCCCAATATAATTTCGGAATACCTAACTAGTTTTATAAACAAAGATAACGGGTACAAGTACACTCTAAATCTTTCGCTCTTATTCATCATCTATATCTTCATCTATCTTCTTGTCCTATCTCTTATTCTTCTTGTTGATACAAGAACCTATAGTTATTTGGTCTTAATATCATGCCTTCTCAAGACGGTCTGGTCTTATCATCTAAATGCTATTATAAGGGGCAGGGCCACCACTAGAAATTTTGGGGCCCCTGACTTAACCATTGATCAGGGCCCCCCCCTCCTTTGACGTGCAATTTTTGACCAAGTGACTAAAACGTATATGCACTTTATTTTTAAGTGTCTATTTAAATTGGAATTGTTGTAAAGGTAGTAACATACACACACACACACAGACACACTCATACACTGAAACACACACACACACTCACACATAAGGATTCACATATAGACACTCTAGCAGACACGCAAAGAAACACACTCAGACAGAGACACACAGCACTTGTTTACATTGACCTGACAAGTAATGAGGTAAACTACAGTTTTGTAAAAAAATGAGATTTAGAAAACAAAATATGGAGTTCTGATTATCTTTTTGCAAAGAAAGATTCCAACTAAATGATGACAACGGCATGCAGTGGCTAAAAGGAAGGGCCCTGAACTGCCTAAACAATAATTTAAAGGTTAAATGGTGGATTGGTGACTTCCGGAAAGGTCTTGTTAGTCTCAAAGTCTGTAGAAAGATGTGAATAATACGTAGTAAGGTCAAAATGTCCTAAAAAGGAACAGACAATGTTTATGTGCATAGTGGTTTAGTGCACACTCAGAAATCCTCTCAAATGCTAATACTTTACTCCTTGTAATAATAATTACCATGCTCAATTAGCACTCTGCTGTAGTACCCACTGGTGGCTGCCAAAATGTAAAAAAAAAAAAAAAAATTTTTTTGTGCTTGCCTCATGGGCCCCCCTGGCCCATTGGGCTCCTGACAGGAGTCGCCCCTGTCACCCCCTGATGGCGGCCCTGATTAGGGGTTAAGAGGGGATCTGATACCCTAGGTGACTCCTACAATGATGACCGGCTTGGAGGATCAAGTGGAAGGCAGATGGGACTATATAGAACGTTACGAGTTAGCTCTAAATAAATGTTAAAAGATACATATTGAAGTTTGGAATATCTTCGAACTCCAGGTATTGTGGCGCTATGATGTCATCTGCACTGACCAACCCATTTCTCTTGTTATTGTTAAATTACCAAGACCTATGTTGCATTCAATCTAATTGATCTATTTCTTGTCTTTTATTTATAAAATCAATAAAAACAAGTGAAACATAAAGTTAGCATGCTGCCTGAAGTTAGCGTGCCTCCTGAAGTTAGCATGCCTCCTGAAGTTAGTTTGCTGCCTGAAGTTAGCGTGCCTCCTGAAGTTAGCGTGCCTCCTGAAGTTAGCGTGCCTCCTGAAGTTAGCGTGCTGCCTGAAGTTAGCGTGCCTCCTGAAGTTAGCGTGCTGCCTGAAGTTAGCGTGCCTCTTGAAGTTAGCGTGCTGCCTGAAGTTAGCGTGCCTCCTGAAGTTAGTTTGCTGCCTGAAGTTAGCGTGCCTCCTGAAGTTAGCGTGCTGCCTGAAGTTAGCGTGCCTCCTGAAGTTAGCGTGCTGCCTGAAGTTAGCGTGCCTCCTGAAGTTAGTGTGCCTCCTGAAGTTAGCGTGCCTCCTGAAGTTAGCGTGCTGCCTGAAGTTAGCGTGCCTCCTGAAGTTAGCGTGCTGCCTGAAGTTAGCGTGCCTCCTGAAGTTAGCGTGCCTCCTGAAGTTAGCGTGCTGCCTGAAGTTAGCGTGCCTCCTGAAGTTAGCGTGCCTCCTGAAGTTAGCGTGCTGCCTGAAGTTAGCGTGCCTCCTGAAGTTAGCGTGCTGCCTGAAGTGACTAAAACGTATATGCACTTTATTTTTAAGTGTCTATTTAAATTGGAATTGTTGTAAAGGTAGTAACATACACACACACACACAGACACACTCATACACTGAAACACACACACACACTCACACATAAGGATTCACATATAGACACTCTAGCAGACACGCAAAGAAACACACTCAGACAGAGACACACAGCACTTGTTTACATTGACCTGACAAGTAATGAGGTAAACTACAGTTTTGTGAAAAAATGAGATTTAGAAAACAAAATATGGAGTTCTGATTATCTTTTTGCAAAGAAAGATTCCAACTAAATGATGACAACAGCATGCAGTGGCTAAAAGGAAGGGCCCTGAACTGCCTAAACAATAATTTAAAGGTTAAATGGTGGATTGGTGACTTCCGGAAAGGTCTTGTTAGTCTCAAAGTATGTAGAAAGATGTGAATAATACGTAGTAAGGTCAAAATGTCCTAAAAAGGAACAGACAATGTTTATGTGCATAGTGGTTTAGTGCACACTCAGAAATCCTCTCAAATGCTAATACTTTACTCCTTGTAATAACAATTACCATGCTCAATTAGCACTCTGCTGTAGTACCCACTGGTGGCTGCCAAAATGTAAAAAAAAAAAAAAAAACATTTTTTGTGCTTGCCTCATGGGCCCCCCTGGCCCATTGGGCCCCTGACAGGAGTCGCCCCTGTCACCCCCTGATGGCGGCCCTGATTAGGGGTTAAGAGGGGATCTGATACCCTAGGTGACTCCTACAATGATGACCGGCTTGGAGGATCAAGTGGAAGGGGGAGGGCAGATGGGACTATATAGAACGCTACGAGTTAGCTCTAAATAAATGTTAAAAGATACATATTGAAGTTTGGAATATCTTCGAACTCCAGGTATTGTGGCGCTATGATGTCATCTGCACTGACCAACCCATTTCTCTTGTTATTGTTAAATTTCCAAGACTTATGTTGTATTCAATCTAATTGATCTATTTCTTGTCTTTTATTTATAAAATCAATAAAAACAAGTGAAACATAAAGTTAGCATGCTGCCTGAAGTTAGCGTGCCTCCTGAAGTTAGCTTGCCTCCTGAAGTTAGTTTGCTGCCTGAAGTTAGCGTGCCTCCTGAAGTTAGCGTGCCTCCTGAAGTTAGCGTGCCTCCTGAAGTTAGCGTGCTGCCTGAAGTTAGCGTGCCTCCTGAAGTTAGCGTGCTGCCTGAAGTTAGCGTGCCTCCTGAAGTTAGCGTGCTGCCTGAAGTTAGCGTGCCTCCTGAAGTTAGTTTGCTGCCTGAAGTTAGCGTGCCTCCTGAAGTTAGCGTGCTGCCTGAAGTTAGCGTGCCTCCTGAAGTTAGCGTGCCTCCTGAAGTTAGCGTGCCTCCTGAAGTTAGCGTGCTGCCTGAAGTTAGCGTGCCTCCTGAAGTTAGCGTGCTGCCTGAAGTTAGCGTGCCTCCTGAAGTTAGCGTGCCTCCTGAAGTTAGCGTGCTGCCTGAAGTTAGCGTGCCTCCTGAAGTTAGCGTGCTGCCTGAAGTTAGCGTGCCTCCTGAAGTTAGCGTGCCTCCTGAAGTTAGCGTGCCTCCTGAAGTTAGCGTGCCTCCTGAAGTTAGCGTGCTGCCTGAAGTTAGCGTTCCTCCTGAAGTTAGCGTGCCTCCTGAAGTTAGTGTGCTGCCTGAAGTTAGCGTGCCTCCTGAAGTTAGCGTGCTGCCTGAAGTTAGCGTGCTGCCTGAAGTTAGCGTGCTGCCTGAAGTTAGCGTGCCTCCTGAAGTTAGCGTGCTGCCTGAAGTTAGCGTGCCTCCTGAAGTTAGCATGCCTCCTGAAGTTAGCGTGCCTCCTGAAGTTAGCGTGCTGCCTGAAGTTAGCGTGCCTCCTGAAGTTAGCGTGCTGCCTGAAGTTAGCGTGCCTCCTGAAGTTAGCGTGCTGCCTGAAGTTAGCGTGCCTCCTGAAGTTAGCGTGCTGCCTGAAGTTAGCGTGCCTCCTGAAGTTAGCATGCCTCCTGAAGTTAGCGTGCCTCCTGAAGTTAGCGTGCCTCCTGAAGTTAGCGTGCTGCCTGAAGTTAGCTTGTCTCCTGAAGTTAGCGTGCCTCCTGAAGTTAGCGTGCCTCCTGAAGTTAGCGTGCTGCCTGAAGTTAGCGTGCCTCCTGAAGTTAGCGTGCCTCCTGAAGTTAGCGTGCCTCCTGAAGTTAGCGTGCTGCCTGAAGTTAGCGTGCCTCCTGAAGTTAGCGTGCCTCCTGAAGTTAGCTTGCCTCCTGAAGTTAGCGTGCTGCCTGAAGTTAGCGTGCCTCCTGAAGTTAGCGTGCTGCCTGAAGTTAGCGTGCCTCCTGAAGTTAGCGTGCCTCCTGAAGTTAGCGTGCTGCCTGAAGTTAGCGTGCCTCCTGAAGTTAGCGTGCCTCCTGAAGTTAGCGTGCTGCCTGAAGTTAGCGTGCTGCCTGAAGTTAGCATGCCTCCTGAAGTTAGTGTGCTGCCTGAAGTTAGCATGCCTCCTGAAGTTAGCGTGCTGCCTGAAGTTAGCGTGCTGCCTGAAGTTAGCGTGCTGCCTGAAGTTAGCGTGCCTCCTGAAGTTAGCGTGCCTCCTGAAGTTAGCGTGCTGCCTGAAGTTAGCGTGCTGCCTGAAGTTAGCGTGCCGCCTGAAGTTAGCGTGCCTCCTGAAGTTAGCGTGCTGCCTGAAGTTAGCGTGCTGCCTGAAGTTAGCGTGCCTCCTGAAGTTAGCGTGCCTCCTGAAGTTAGCGTGCCTCCTGAAGTTAGCGTGCTGCCTGAAGTTAGCGTGCTGCCTGAAGTTAGTGTGCTGCCTGAAGTTAGTGTGCTGCCTGAAGTTAGCGTGCCTCCTGAAGTTAGCGTGCCTCCTGAAGTTAGCGTGCCTCCTGAAGTTAGCATGCCTCCTGAAGTTAGCGTGCCTCCTGAAGTTAGCGTGCTGCCTGAAGTGACTAAAACGTATATGCACTTTATTTTTAAGTGTCTATTTAAATTGGAATTGTTGTAAAGGTAGTAACATATACACACACACACAGACACACTCATACACTGAAACACACACACACATAAGGATTCACATATAGACACTCTAGCAGACACGCAAAGAAACACACTCAGACAGAGACACACAGCACTTGTTTACATTGACCTGACAAGTAATGAGGTAAACTACAGTTTTGTGAAAAAATGAGATTTAGAAAACAAAATATGGAGTTCTGATTATCTTTTTGCAAAGAAAGATTCCAACTAAATGATGACAACAGCATGCAGTGGCTAAAAGGAAGGGCCCTGAACTGCCTAAACAATAATTTAAAGGTTAAATGGTGGATTGGTGACTTCCGGAAAGGTCTTGTTAGTCTCAAAGTATGTAGAAAGATGTGAATAATACGTAGTAAGGTCAAAATGTCCTAAAAAGGAACAGACAATGTTTATGTGCATAGTGGTTTAGTGCACACTCAGAAATCCTCTCAAATGCTAATACTTTACTCCTTGTAATAACAATTACCATGCTCAATTAGCACTATGCTGTAGTACCCACTGGTGGCTGCCAAAATGTAAAAAAAAAACAAAAAACATTTTTTGTGCTTGCCTCATGGGCCCCCCTGGCCCATTGGGCCCCTGACAGGAGTCGCCCCTGTCACCCCCTGATGGCGGCCCTGATTAGGGGTTAAGAGGGGATCTGATACCCTAGGTGACTCCTACAATGATGACCGGCTTGGAGGATCAAGTGGAAGGGGGAGGGCAGATGGGACTATATAGAACGTTACGAGTTAGCTCTAAATAAATGTTAAAAGATACATATTGAAGTTTGGAATATCTTCGAACTCCAGGTATTGTGGCGCTATGATGTCATCTGCACTGACCAACCCATTTCTCTTGTTATTGTTAAATTTCCAAGACCTATGTTGTATTCAATCTAATTGATCTATTTCTTGTCTTTTATTTATAAAATCAATAAAAACAAGTGAAACATAAAGTTAGCATGCTGCCTGAAGTTAGCGTGCCTCCTGAAGATAGCGTGCCTCCTGAAGTTAGTTTGCTGCCTGAAGTTAGCGTGCCTCCTGAAGTTAGCGTGCCTCCTGAAGTTAGCGTGCCTCCTGAAGTTAGCGTGCTGCCTGAAGTTAGCGTGCCTCCTGAAGTTAGCGTGCTGCCTGAAGTTAGCGTGCCTCCTGAAGTTAGCGTGCTGCCTGAAGTTAGCGTGCCTCCTGAAGTTAGTTTGCTGCCTGAAGTTAGCGTGCCTCCTGAAGTTAGCGTGCTGCCTGAAGTTAGCGTGCCTCCTGAAGTTAGCGTGCCTCCTGAAGTTAGCGTGCCTCCTGAAGTTAGCGTGCTGCCTGAAGTTAGCGTGCTGCCTGAAGTTAGCGTGCCTCCTGAAGTTAGCGTGCTGCCTGAAGTTAGCGTGCCTCCTGAAGATAGCGTGCCTCCTGAAGTTAGCGTGCTGCCTGAAGTTAGCGTGCCTCCTGAAGTTAGCGTGCTGCCTGAAGTTAGCGTGCCTCCTGAAGTTAGCGTGCCTCCTGAAGTTAGCGTGCCTCCTGAAGTTAGCGTGCCTCCTGAAGTTAGCGTGCTGCCTGAAGTTAGCGTTCCTCCTGAAGTTAGCGTGCCTCCTGAAGTTAGCGTGCTGCCTGAAGTTAGCGTGCCTCCTGAAGTTAGCGTGCTGCCTGAAGTTAGCGTGCCTCCTGAAGTTAGCGTGCTGCCTGAAGTTAGCGTGCCTCCTGAAGTTAGCATGCCTCCTGAAGTTAGCGTGCCTCCTGAAGTTAGCGTGCTGCCTGAAGTTAGCGTGCCTCCTGAAGTTAGCGTGCTGCCTGAAGTTAGCGTGCCTCCTGACGTTAGCGTGCTGCCTGAAGTTAGCGTGCCTCCTGAAGTTAGCGTGCTGCCTGAAGTTAGCGTGCCTCCTGAAGTTAGCATGCCTCCTGAAGTTAGCGTGCCTCCTGAAGTTAGCGTGCCTCCTGAAGTTAGCGTGCTACCTGAAGTTAGCATGTCTCCTGAAGTTAGCGTGCCTCCTGAAGTTAGCGTGCCTCCTGAAGTTAGCGTGCTGCCTGAAGTTAGCGTGCCTCCTGAAGTTAGCGTGCCTCCTGAAGTTAGCGTGCCTCCTGAAGTTAGCGTGCTGCCTGAAGTTAGCGTGCCTCCTGAAGTTAGCGTGCCTCCTGAAGTTAGCGTGCTGCCTGAAGTTAGCGTGCCTCCTGAAGTTAGCGTGCCTCCTGAAGTTAGCGTGCCTCCTGAAGTTAGCGTGCCTCCTGAAGTTAGCGTGCCTCCTGAAGTTAGCGTGCTGCCTGAAGTTAGCGTGCTGCCTGAAGTTAGCATGCCTCCTGAAGTTAGTGTGCTGCCTGAAGTTAGCATGCCTCCTGAAGTTAGCGTGCTGCCTGAAGTTAGCGTGCTGCCTGAAGTTAGCGTGCTGCCTGAAGTTAGCGTGCCTCCTGAAGTTAGCGTGCCTCCTGAAGTTAGCGTGCCTCCTGAAGTTAGCGTGCTGCCTGAAGTTAGCGTGCTGCCTGAAGTTAGCGTGCCGCCTGAAGTTAGCGTGCCTCCTGAAGTTAGCGTGCTGCCTGAAGTTAGCGTGCCGCCTGAAGTTAGCGTGCCTCCTGAAGTTAGCGTGCCTCCTGAAGTTAGCGTGCCTCCTGAAGTTAGCGTGCTGCCTGAAGTTAGCGTGCTGCCTGAAGTTAGTGTGCTGCCTGAAGTTAGTGTGCTGCCTGAAGTTAGCGTGCCTCCTGAAGTTAGCGTGCCTCCTGAAGTTAGCGTGCCTCCTGAAGTTAGCATGCCTCCTGAAGTTAGCGTGCCTCCTGAAGTTAGCGTGCTGCCTGAAGTTAGTGTGCTGCCTGAAGTTAGTGTGCTGCCTGAAGTTAGCGTGCCTCCTGAAGTTAGCGTGCCTCCTGAAGTTAGCGTGCCTCCTGAAGTTAGCATACTGCCTGAAGTTAGCGTGCTGCCTGAAGTTAGTGTGCTGCCTGAAGTTAGTGTGCTGCCTGAAGTTAGCGTGCCTCCTGAAGTTAGCGTGCCTCCTGAAGTTAGCGTGCCTCCTGAAGTTAGCGTGCTGCCTGAAGTTAGCGTGCCTCCTGAAGTTAGCGTGCCTCCTGAAGTTAGCGTGCCTCCTGAAGTTAGAGTGCCTCCTGAAGTTAGTGTGCTGCCTGAAGTTAGCGTGCTGCCTGAAGTTAGCGTCCCTCCTGAAGTTAGCGTGCTGCCTGAAGTTAGCGTGCCTCCTGAAGTTAGCGTGCCTCCTGAAGTTAGCGTGCTGCCTGAAGTTAGCGTGCCTCCTGAAGTTAGCGTGTCTCCTGAAGTTAGCGTGCCTCCTGAAGTTAGCGTGCCTCCTGAAGTTAGCGTGCTGCCTGAAGTTAGCGTGCCTCCTGAAGTTAGCGTGCCTCCTGAAGTTAGCGTGCTGCCTGAAGTTAGAGTGCCTCCTGAAGTTAGTGTGCCTCCTGAAGTTAGCGTGCCTCCTGAAGTTAGCGTGCTGCCTGAAGTTAGCAAGCCTCCTGAAGTTAGCGTGCCTCCTGAAGTTAGCGTGCCTCCTGAAGTTAGCGTGCCTCCTGAAGTTAGCGTGCTGCCTGAAGTTAGCGTGCCTCCTGAAGTTAGCGTGTCTCCTGAAGTTAGCGTGCCTCCTGAAGTTAGCGTGCCTCCTGAAGTTAGCGTGCTGCCTGAAGTTAGCGTGCCTCCTGAAGTTAGCGTGCTGCCTGAAGTTAGCTTGCCTCCTGAAGTTAGTGTGCCTCCTGAAGTTAGCGTGCCTCCTGAAGTTAGCGTGCCTCCTGAAGTTAGCGTGCCTCCTGAAGTTAGCGTGCCTCCTGAAGTTAGCGTGCCTCCTGAAGTTAGCGTGCTGCCTGAAGTTATCGTGCCTCCTGAAGTTAGCGTGCCTCCTGAAGTTAGCGTGCCTCCTGAAGTTAGCGTGCCTGAATCTTTTGCTCATACTAACTTTTAACTCTCAGCTTGTAATACTGGCACAAACCCGGATGCTCTAATATTATAACTTGAGTGCAATTAGTGGGGAAAATTCAAAAATGCAGCTTGTAAATGTGACTTTATACAAAGACTATAAGAGATTAATAATAAAAATACACTTATAGCAGAGTGTTGAAAACACGCAGCCGTAAGGCGTTACCCCCTGTGGTCATACGGAGCCTCTTTACATAACATTGTAAAATGAATAGTTGTTACCTGTAGTGCAGCCATACCGGGTGTCACTTGCTATCACTTTAGTCAGTAGTATGTAAGGCATGGGACAGTTTTATGTTATATTCTACAAATAAGTTACCTTATGAGAATAAAGTAATAAATCTCCCTGAGGCAGTGGGTGTGAGGAGCTTCAGTGGGTGTGAGGAGCTGCAGTGGGCGTGAGGAGCTTCAGTGGGTGTGAGGAGCTGCAGTGGGTGTGAGGAGCTGCAGTGGGTGTGAGGAGCTTCAGTGGGTGTGAGGAGCTGCAGTGGGTTTTGTAGGGTCACTTCTTTTGTTCCTTAGCTCTGCTCTGGCTGATAAGGGTGCGGCACACGTTTTCTTCAGGGCCCTGGGGTGACCACTGAAATCACACACACATGCAACTGAGTGTTTTCACAAAAGTCCCCTTTATTTGAAGAACACACAAAGAATTTATAGTGATGTATACGTCATACATGAGGTCACAGGAAATATATAAAAAACGTAGTTAACTTCACATCTGCATAAGGGGCCCACAGGAAATAAGAATGTTGTTATAGCACATAACAGAATATGCCCATATCCATTTGTAGAGAGGAACTTATATTAGAACCATATGTTACAACTTATACAAAAAGAAACTTGTGGAATGCTGCATTATAAACATTTGATACTAGATTTAAAGTTACCCTCAATATGCTTAATATGTGAGATTCAAATTACCCATATAACATAATATATATAATATATATACATACACATATATACACACATATATACCCATCATTCCCCTCTTTGATCACATCATGATCACATAACCTGTAATATTCCTACAATATAAACTATCTGGGTCTACCTCTAATTAAATTTTGCAGTTGAACTTTTTCTGCATCTTGTATCATACCTGATATTTTCTTTCCTAAAGTACAAGACATGTAACAGTTAAACAATGTTAATAATAGTAAACAAATAGGTGTAAAGTGTCCAACATCTTCAAGTGAGTAATAACATGCCGTTATTAATACTATTGGGATATACACAAATATCAATATCCCCATTAGGAAAAGGAAGATCTTGCAGAAATGTCTTGGATCCATGATTGAGATGGTCATCCTGGTCTTTGTGAGGAGTGATCGATACCTTATCACCCACTTCTCCTTTGTGAGGGGTGACCGATAGCTTGTCACCCGCTTCTCCTCTCTTTGGACAGAGTTTCACTCGTGAAGCGTGTATCCAGATGTCCTTGTCATCAGTCAGTACGGCAGTCCTGGTTACAGCGATCACAGTGACTGGCTTGCTGAACGGGAAACCTCCTTTCTTTGCTTTATTCAGCTGGCGAATGCAGACCAGATCTCCAGGCTTGAAAGGATGGGTTGGTTCCTGTGAGGGAAGAGGTAAACGGGAAGACACATCACCATAGATGCCATTCAATTTATCAATCAATTGTTTTACATATTGTTCCTTAATACAATCTAAATCACCATTTTTAATGATAAGTGGGCCTTTTACCCATGGAGTTGGGAATGGTCTACCCATTAGGACCTCAAATGGAGACAACCTGGTTGTCTTATTTGGGGTCATTCTGATTTCTGCTAAAATAGCAGGTAAATAGTTTTGCCATTTAACCCATGTACCTGCTGTTGCCTTTAAAAGTTTTTCCTTGATATTGCGATTCATTCTTTCTACAATCCCTGAGCTTTGAGGATGGTAGGGAATGTGAAAGTTCCAATTAATCTGTAACCATTCTACTAACTCATGTGTGATTTTACTAATGAACGCTGGACCGTTATCAGAATTAATCTGAAGCGGACAACCAAATCTGGGAATTATTTCAGTGGCTAAAATTTTAGCGACTGTTTTTGCATCTTCCCTCTGGATAACAAAAGCTTCTGGCCACTTAGAAAATTGGTCAACTATTACAAGCAGATATAATTGTTTAGTGCCAGTTTTTGGAATATGTGTAAAATCAATTTGTAGATGTGTGAATGGGGCTGTAGGTGGGGGTAAGTGGTCATGCTGGGCTTTATTGGGAATGGTTGCATTGGTCTGTAAGCAATATACACATCTATTAATATATGCCTTGCAATGATCACCTATACCTCTAATGTAGAAAGATTGCTTCAACAAGTTAGTTGTTGGTTTTATACCTAGGTGTCCAACACCATGGGCTTGTGCTATAAAGAGTGGTGCACTGCTTTCCGGTATGCCCACCTTCCCCTCTTTAGAAAACAAACCATTCTCATCTAAAGCTAACCCATTAGTAGTCCAGAAAGATATGTCACTAGGAGTGGCATGTCCCTGGAGTTCAAGAAGCATATGGTCTGTAGGACATGAAGGTGGGGCTAAAACAGCATACATACGGATGTTGGATCCGGGTGTATGAGAAACATAAGCAGCCTCTTTAGCAATTTTATCTGCAAGTGCATTACCCAAGGAAATAGGGTCAGACTTGTATGTATGTGCACGGCAATGTATGATCGCTATGTCCTTTGGGAGTTGTATGGCCTCTAAAAGTTCATTAATCAGGTCTGTATGAGAGATGGTCTTGCCATCTGCTGAAACAAAACCACGTTGTTTCCATATCATACCAAAATCGTGCACAACCCCAAAAGCATAGCGAGAGTCAGTGTAAATGTTAACAGATTTATTTTCAAACAATTTACATGCTTTTGTAAGTGCTATTAATTCTGCAGCTTGTGCAGAAGGATAAGGAATGGGGCCTGCATCTAGAACAATGTCTGGTAGTTGCACAACGGCATAGCCTGTCTTATAAATACCATCACTAGGTCGGGAACAAGAACCATCAACAAACACATTATCAGCATGGTCAAAAGGTTTATCCATCAAGTCAGGTCTTGGTGTGGTAATGTGGTGTATTACCTCTATACAATCATGATCTGTTGGAAAGTCTGGTAATCCTGTAAGTAAGGCACTAAGTATTTGAGTTGGCCCTGAGGATACACTACTATATTTAATAGTCAGATTTGTATTATTCAGTAATATACATTCATAACCAGAAAGTCTTTGAGAAGTCATGTGTTGGGTAGTGACATTTTTTACAAGATGTAAAACTTGGTGACTAGTGTGTAGTACTATTGGATGGCCTAATGTGATTGTTTCAACCATCTCTACAGCCATGGCGCAAGCCGCCAATGCTCGGAGACACGCCGGCATCCCTTGTACCGGTATTGGAACTACTTTGGAAAAGAAAGCTACGGGACGCATATTGCCTCCACCATGCTCTTGGGCACAGACAGCAGCCATGGTTTTACAATTGTCCCTCGCATACAAGTGAAATGGTTTACAATAATCAGGTAGTCCTAAAGCAGGGGCACTAATAATGCTAGTCTTCAGAGCTATGTAGGATTTAGTCATGTCTGTGGTCCATTGTATATGTTCAGGGCTATCCCCTTTTGTGGCTTGCCTTAGAATGGAATCATGATGGGAGCACTCAGGAATCCATCGTCTGCAATAATTAATCATACCTAGAAAGGTGAGCATGTCCTTTCTAGTAACTGGCTTTGGGATCTGTTGAATCGCTTGGATTCGTTTGGGACTAATGGACCGGTGGCCTTGGGAAAGCACAAAACCAAGGTAATCCACTTTTGTCACTCCTACTTGTAGCTTATGTTTTGCTATTTTATGACCTTCAGCAGCAAGGTGTTTTAACAGACTTATTGTATCTACTGTATTAGCCTCCTGGTTAGGACTACACAACAGTAGGTCATCGACGTACTGAAGGAGGACGGAACCGTGGCTGGGAGTCCATGACCGCAAAGTATGTTGGAGCACCAGCGAGTAGACCGCAGGTGAGGCCACATAGCCTTGAGGGAGGCGTGTCCAGGTAAGCTGACGCCCATCATAATAAAAAGCCATAAGTAGCTGTGTCTCAGGGTCCAATCGGACTGAAAAAAATGCTTTAGCTAAATCAATGACTGTAAATATACAGGCATCATGTGGAATGGCTGTGAGTAAGGTTGTAACATCTGGGACTATTGGGGCAATTGGGATTACTATTTCATTAATTGCCCTTAGGTCTTGTACTAACCTATATTCATTGTCTTTCTTTGGGATCGGATTTATGGGGGTATTATAGGGAGAAACTACTGGACGGAGGATTCCTTGTTTAAGGAATTCCTCTATCATGGGTCTTATCCCTTCTTTCTTTTCTCTAGACAATGGATATTGTTTAATAAACACTGGAGTAGTATTAGGTTTTAATCTGGCTTTATATGGGGTACACTGAACTAAACCAACGTCAAGTTTTGAAGATGCCCATACAGAGGATGGGACATCTGTCAATATGTCATTAAAAAAACACAGGTTAGTGGACCCTAGACTCACGTCTAACCCACCCTGTCTAGTGACAGCTACTTTCAAACCAAGGGGACCCATAAGATCACGACCCAAAAGGTTAAGGGGACACCCAGTTATAATACGAAATGGGTGCAAAAGTTGTTGGCCAGTACAGGGTACCCTAACTTCAAGCGGCGGTGTGATGCGAGTCTGAGTCAGCACTCCATTAATCCCTAGAGAAGGTTCAGATTTTCCAGTAATGCCATCATACATATCTGAGCATAAGGCAGAGCATGTAGCTCCTGTGTCTACTAGAAATGGTAGGGGTTCTCCCTCTACTTCTAGGACTAAGTACGGTTGCTCATGATAACTTGTTGACACCACTGGAAAAATTGGAGTGCTACCTTCTAGGCACCCCTATGGCCATTGTATGTTGTGTTTGGGTGCCTCCATGGGTGCAGGGGCTATGTAAGGCTGTCTGTTATACTGTCGGGGATTGTAAGGGGGGCCAGAATTATTAGGGGGTTTTGGGCATTCATTTTTCCAATGTCCCTGTTCCCCACAGTTAAAACAATGTGTTCTGTTTGAAGTATAATTCCCTCTAGCTCTTCCTCTAGCTCTCCCTCTACCTCTCACATACATTCTATTACTCCCTGTATTATCCCTTTCCCTGGCCTGGAATGGATCACAATGTTGTAAACTCTGCTTTTGATAAAAAGCAGCGTTTTTTCCCTCTAATTTCCTGATGTCAAAACAACCTGCCCCTTCTTTTTCATGAATTCTTTTCAAGAATTCTGCTGGAGTCAACTCTGGCCAATCAGAGACAAGTTGTTTCACCAACAAAGAAAGCTGAGGTTGCATATTACTAATGCAAGTTTGGACCTTCAGAGAGCCCATTGCATCTCCTGATTCCATTCCAGCCTCTTCCTTCCAGCATTTATAAAAACGCTTAACAAATTCTACTACAGTTTCCTTTGTATTCTGTTTGCACGCTAGTGCAATTGACATACTTTGTTTATCCTTCCATATTCTATGCATTTCTATACTTAATTCTGTCCACATTTCATCAAGTCCTTCACGTGTGTTTAGGGCATAGTTAATTGTTGGATCTCGACTCAATTTACTAATACTCTTTACATTACCCCACTCCCAACCTGATTCAGGGTCATAGTCTAGAAGTGCATCAATAATAATTCTTATATCTGTCTGTGTCATGTTTTGTCCTTGTAACATTCTTTTTAAATACATAATACAAGCTGATGGATGTTGACGGGGATTTGGGGCTCCCTTGGTAATTTCCCTTAATTCACCCGGGGACAAAGGTTTAATAATTAATTGGTCTCCCACAGTAAGAAATGGCATACTAGCTTCTGGTACAGCTGCCTCCTCCTCCTCTACTTCTTCATTCCCTCTTTTATATTGTGGGGTTATTGTAGGGGGGTAGGAAGGTGTTACTGGTTCAACCTTAATCGGGGAGTTACAGAAGGTCCTGGCAAGGTCCATTCCTGGGGTACCTGAGCAGAGGCAACAGCAATAGTCTCTAGATCTATGTCACTAGGGGATGGGAGGCTAGGATATAGTCTGTTATATGATGGCAAAGGTAGGTGAGGGGCATTATATGGGGCAGGGGGGGGGTGAATATGCTTTCTGTCTTTGCTTCTCACTCTTACCCTTCTTTTTATTCCCATCTATATCAATATATCGCCAGTATGGAGCAACAGTCAGCCAATTTTCCCCACCCTTTTTCATATAATCCATATTCCATCTTGGATCACCATTATACCATGGAAATGCCTCTTCATCACCTAGACACAACCCTTTTACCATATTCATATGAAATTTATCATTATCCCCCTCTCTGGGGAATGGATCAGAGCTTCTCATAGCTTCTGTCCAATCTGCTATATTTTCCCACATAATCTTTACATTTTTCTCCTTGCATAGGTGATGGAAATTGTTTAGACTGGGATTTGCCCATTCTCAACTCCTAACTTATCTTTTAAAACATTTACAGCAAAATACAATACAACACAAAAAAAATAAAAAATAAAAATAATAAAAAATAATAAAAATAAAAAAATACAATACCTTTACCTTTAAGAGCAATTAATTATTGAATCTTTTTGCAAAAACACATTAACTAAAATGGTTGTACTCCGTTACCAGTTATTGTGCTTAATGCTTAAGTTTACAACAAGAGAAAGAAAAAAAAATATCACTATGCTGATCCTTTCAGTAGTTTCTGGCATTAATTATCTCTAGGTCAAAGGTCACCCTTCACCAGAAAAAATGTAGCCTTTTACTAACATTTAAAAACAGCAATACATATTAACAACAGTTTACTTTCTTAATACTTTAAACAATAAGCAGTATTTTACTTCCTTAACACTTTATACAAATAAACAGTATTTTGCCATACAGCATATTTAAAAACAAGCAGCATAAGAATTCATATAAACAATGCAGTATTTATCTTATAACTTTAAAACAATGTTAGCCATACAGCAATATTTCAAAAGCAAGCAGTAAGAAAACGTGTGTTTTAACCCTTCAGCCAGACTTTATATAACCTGATTTCTACCAAAGAAATCTTATTCCCTTTTTATTTTTTTTATTTTTAATCAAAGATTTGATTAGAATCTACCAAAGATTCATATATATATTTAACCTGATTTTTACCAAAAAAATCTACTATTCCTCTTTTAGAATCTACCAAAGATTCACATATATATATTCCCCAACTATTCCTATGTAAAATGAAACTTAAGGGGTCTCGTGGTAAGAGAAAAAAGGTCAGAATAAAAAGACTCTTTGTTCAACTCACCTTCCGAGAGTTCCCTGTTTCATTCCACTTCTGACGCCAGTTTTGTAGGGTCACTTCTTTTGTTCCTTAGCTCTGCTCTGGCTGATAAGGGTGCGGCACACGTTTTCTTCAGGGCCCTGGGGTGACCACTGAAATCACACACACATGCAACTGAGTGTTTTCACAAAAGTCCCCTTTATTTGAAGAACACACAAAGAATTTATAGTGATGTATACGTCATACATGAGGTCACAGGAAATATATAAAAAACGTAGTTAACTTCACATCTGCATAAGGGGCCCACAGGAAATAAGAATGTTGTTATAGCACATAACAGAATATGCCCATATCCATTTGTAGAGAGGAACTTATATTAGAACCATATGTTACAACTTATACAAAAAGAAACTTGTGGAATGCTGCATTATAAACATTTGATACTAGATTTAAAGTTACCCTCAATATGCTTAATATGTGAGATTCAAATTACCCATATAACATAATATATATAATATATATACATACACATATATACACACATATATACTCATCAGGTGTGAGGAGCTGCAGTGGGCGTGAGGAGCTGTAGTGGGCGTGAGGAGCTTCAGTGGGCGTGAGGAGCTGCAGTGGGCGTGAGGAGCTGTAGTGGGCGTGAGGAGCTTCAGTGGGCGTGAGGAGCTGTAGTGGGCGTGAGGAGCTTCAGTGGGTGTGAGGAGCTTCAGTGAGTGTGAGGAGCTGCAGTGGGCGTGAGGAGCTGTAGTGGGCGTGAGGAGCTTCAGTGGGCGTGAGGAGCTGCAGTGGGCGTGAGGAGCTTCATTGGGTGTGAGGAGCTTCAATGGGTGTGGATGTCACCGCCCTGGGACCCCTTGTCCTATAATAAATAGCCCTCAGCTGCACATAATACACAATCTGCTTGTGACACCCATAAGGACTCACATCTCGGCTGAGCGCTGCTGTAACTGACCCATCATGAGAGCTGTGGTAGTTCTGGTGCTTGCTCTCTATATTTTGGCAGTTATAGCCTCCACAGAAGGTAAGTACTTGTACCCAGTCTTCATTTTGACGGCAAATTTCTATTTAGTCTTAGTTTTAGACTTTAGACTAAAATGCCATTTAAGTTTTAGTCGTATTTTAGTCATCTGAATTGTTTTAGTTTTAGTCTAGTTTTAGTCTAGGTTTAGTCTAGGTTTAGTCTAGGTTTAGTCTAGGTTTAGTCTAGGTTTAGTCCAGTTTTAGTCTAGGTTTAGTCTAGGTTTAGTCTAGGTTTAGTCTAGGTTTAGTCTAGGTTTAGTCTAGGTTTAGTCTAGTTTTTAGTTTAGTTTTAGCCTTTTCAGCATTAAAACACTAACTCAAAACTCGCAATCTAGGTGTATGTGAATAGCAGTCTGTATATAACATGCTATGTGATTAGCAGTCTGTATATAACATGCTATGTGATTAACAGTCTGTATATAACATGCTATGTGATTAGCAGTCTGTATATAACATGCTATGTGATTAGCAGTATGTATATAACATGCTATGTGATTAGCAGTCTGTATATAACATGCTATGTGATTAGCAGTCTGTATATAACATGCTATGTGATTAGCAGTCTGTATATAACATGCTATGTGATTAGCAGTATGTATATAACATGCTATGTGATTAGCAGTCTGTATATAACATGCTATGTGATTAGCAGTCTGTATATAACATGCTATGTGATTATTAGCAGTCTGTATATAACATGCTATGTGATTAGCAGTCCATTTATAACATGC
Source organism: Bombina bombina (assembly GCF_027579735.1). Classification (NCBI taxonomy): domain Eukaryota; kingdom Metazoa; phylum Chordata; class Amphibia; order Anura; family Bombinatoridae; genus Bombina; species Bombina bombina. Next base: position 27,458,149 of record NC_069502.1, read on the forward strand.
TATGTGATTAGCAGTCTGTATATAACATGCTATGTGATTAGCAGTCTGTATATAACATGCTATGTGATTAGCAGTCTGTATATAACATGCTATGTGATTAGCAGTCTGTATATAACATACTATGTGATTAGCAGTCTGTATATAACATGCTATGTGATTAGCAGTCTGTATATAACATGCTATGTGATTAGCAGTCTGTATATAACATGCTATGTGATTAGCAGTCTGTATATAACATGCTATGTGATTAGCAGTCTGTATATAACATGCTATGTGATTAGCAGTCTGTATATAACATGCTATGTGATTAGCAGTCTGTATATAACATGCTATATGATTAGCTGTCTGTATATAACATGCTATGTGATTAGCAGTCTGTATATAACATGCTATGCGATTAGCAGTCTGTATATAACATGCTATGTGATTAGCAGTCTGTATATAACATGCTATGTGATTAGCAGTCTGTATATAACATGCTATGTGATTAGCAGTCTGTATATAACATGCCATGTGATTAGCAGTCTGTATATAACATGCTATGCGATTAGCAGTCTGTATATAACATGCTATGTGATTAGCAGTCTGTATATAACATACTATCTGATTAGCAGTCTGTATATAACATGCTATGTGATTAGCAGTCTGTATATAACATGCTATGTGATTAGCAGTCTGTATATAACATGCTATGTGATTATTAGCAGTCTGTAAATAACATGCTATGTGATTAGCAGTCTGTATATAACATGCTATGTGATTAGCAGTCTGTATATAACATGCTATGTGATTATTAGCAGTCTGTATATAACATGCTATGTGATTAGCAGTCTGTATATAACATGCCATGTGATTAGCAGTCTGTATATAACATGCTATGTGATTAGCAGTCTGTATATAACATGCTATGTGATTAGCAGTCTGTATATAACATGCTATGTGATTAGCAGTCTGTATATAACATGCTATGTGATTAGCAGTCTGTATATAACATGCTATGTGATTAGCAGTCTGTATATAACATGCTATGTGATTAGCAGTCTGTATATAACATGCCATGTGATTAGCAGTCTGTATATAACATGCTATGTGATTAGCAGTCTGTATATAACATGCTATGTGATTAGCAGTCTGTATATAACATGCTATGTGATTAGCATTCTGTATATAACATGCTATGTGATTAGCAGTCTGTATATAACATGCTATGTGATTAGCAGTCTGTATATAACATGCTATGTGATTAGCAGTCTGTATATAACATGCTATGTGATTAGCAGTCTGTATATAACATGCCATGTGATTAGCAGTCTGTATATAACATGCTATGTGATTAGCAGTCTGTATATAACATGCTATGTGATTAGCAGTCTGTATATAACATGCTATGTGATTAGCAGTCTGTATATAACATGCTATGTGATTAGCAGTCTGTATATAAAATGCTATGTGATTATTAGCAGTATGTATATAACATGCTATGTGATTAGCAGTCTGTATATAACATGCCATGTGATTAGCAGTCTGTATATAACATGCTATGCGATTAGCAGTCTGTATATAACATGCTATGTGATTAGCAGTCTGTATATAACATGCTATGTGATTAGCAGTCTGTATATAACATGCTATGTGATTAGCAGTCTGTATATAACATGCTATGTGATTAGCAGTCTGTATATAACATGCTATGTGATTAGCAGTCTGTATATAACATGCTATGTGATTAGCAGTCTGTATATAACATGCTATGTGATTAGCAGTCTGTATA